>NW_010972528.1:16054312-16079610 GCF_000737465.1 Haliaeetus leucocephalus
TAAACCAGAGTTATACCATACATCAAAGCGAAAACCTTAATCCACCTCCCACTTCCCAGTTCCTAAACTAGATGGGACGTCACATGGTATGGAATACACTGTTGGCCAGTTTGGGTCAGGTGCCCTGGCTGGGCATGAGAAGCTGAAAAATCCTTGACTGTAGTCTAAACACTACTGAGCAACAACTGAAAACATCAGTGTTATCAACATTTCTTCACATACTGAACTCAAAACATAGCATTGTACCAGCTACTAGGAAGACAGTTAACTCTATCCCAGCTGAAACCAGGACACCCATTCTCAGCACATCCAAAGGAGGATAAAAGGCAGAATTTTTTTACAATGAAGGTGGTGAAACTCTGGAACAGGTTGTCCAGAGAGGTTGTAGATGCCCCATCTCTGGAAGCACTCACGGTCAGGTTGGACATGGCTCTAGCAACCTGATCTAGTTGAAGATGTCCCTGCTCATTGCAGGGCAGTTGGACTAGACGACCTTTAAAGGTCCCTTCCAACCCCACACCATTCTATGAAGTGGCTCCCAAATGGCACAACCTTTTCCACCTTTCAAGGCCAGCAGTTTACACTTTTTGTATCTAGGAACTCCTCTTAGATTTGAAGAGGTACTGTGTAACAGTGAGGGAAGGCTTGAAAGACATTATCAGAGTTTCTGTGGTACACTCCCACAAAAAGTGTTTGGGCTCATTTTTACTGCAGAACTTCAGACTTAGGAGGTGTACTGATCACCTCCCTTGAAGGGCCATAAATCCACTGCAGGCATTGTAGAGAACAAAGTGAAGTAATTACGAAGATATTGTGTGATCTTGTATCCCATGCTTTGAGGATTTAAAATGATGCATCCAGAAGTACCTCCTCCAAATTTCAAGTATTATTTTGTGTTGGTTTTAGTCAGAAGGCCACCTCATTATGTTCAACTGGAAGTCAACCCAAATCTAAAGCACGGGGCCACTGTCTGTAATGGAGTTTACCTGTGGCTTCGTACCATAGAAGTTAAAAATAAGCTACAGCTTATTCTGCTTACTGAAATGTCAGTTCAACATGTCATGGGGCTTATTAGCACACTGAGAGTGTTCTTCATGCCTTAATACTAGGGCATGACTCTGATGTAAAAATGAAATGGAACTATTTAAATTGACTTGGATACTTATTAAGGAGAGGGTTTCGTTTAATTCCCTTTTCTGTTTTTCTCTCCTTTATAGAAGCAGCCATCTGGGCTTGATAGGAGGTAAGGCAATGACAAGTCTATTCTGTGAAAAACACTATAATTTTTAAAGCACTATTACCAAATGAGACTCAATAGACAGTGTGTAAGTGAAAAGTGATTTGCCTTGTGGAAAAAAAAAAATACATGCTAGCTGTATGCTATAGGGATCTTATGATGCTAATTGGAAAACTCAAATTTGTAGAGATTTGCAAGTTGAACAGGTGACAATAACTGG
This sequence comes from Haliaeetus leucocephalus, assembly GCF_000737465.1. NCBI lineage: Eukaryota > Metazoa > Chordata > Aves > Accipitriformes > Accipitridae > Haliaeetus > Haliaeetus leucocephalus. The sequence goes on from NW_010972528.1 coordinate 16,055,770, forward strand.
TGATAACCAAGGAATAATTATCTCAACTGGGAACTAACCATCAGGTGTTCTGAGCCAAATAAAAGGGGAGGAGAAGCTTGGAATAGTAATGTGTCCTATTTATGTTGAAAGAATTAGCAGGGTTTTATGTGGAATTAAAAAAAAAAAGTTAAATTAAACAAGTACTCTCTAGGCTAGTACTGTGTGTGACTGCTGTGGTTCCATTTCTTAAAGAATTTCAGAACTTGGACTGGGGGGAATGGAAGGAAATAATAATGCAGAGCTATATGATTTGCTTGCTAAAAAAACCCCCTCTTTGTTCTCTTGTGAATTCTGCTAAAGTGAAAAAAGAGGTAGGTTAGCAGTTCTTAGAATTAAAACTACTTGCTTGAAATTATTATTATTTATTATTCTAGTTAGAAATGTACACTGTGGTATAGCTCTATGGATAGGAAAGATTAAGCTATTACAGATTTCTAGAAAAATCAAAGTCAGTGAGACATGAGAACTAGGCAGTGCAAAATACACAGCAGCCAGAGTTGTGTGTGTAAGCATACCTACTACAGGTTTCAAAAATTCATAGTTGGATGCAATATACATAAAGTGCACGCAGTTAATTCCACATTGCTTCTAACTTCCTTTACCTTAATGTTTATTGTAAAACTTAAATTCTAATGAGTAGGGCTGAAACAAAATAGGGCCCTGGAGGGTAACCGGAAAATGATAAAACAGCAAATGAGCTATAGCAAACTGATTCCCAAGTATATCACCTTTCTCCTTCATTCTTACCATCAACACAGGTTTTTTTTATTCTTACATTTTCTTTTCCTGACACACCATGTGAACAAAAGTGACAGCACTTTAAAAATAATATCAAATTCTGAAAGCAGTCAGAACCTTAAATTGGAATTTCAGTCTTTGACATTGGAAACAAACATACAATTGTTAGTATTCTGCATTGTGCAGATAAAGACTTAGACTAGTAGCAGATTCTTCTGAGAGACATGCCTGATAAGATTATAAATTAGGTTCTACAGAGAAAGTGCACTTAAAGAGAGATTTAATTGTTTGCCAATAAAAATCTCATGTTGCATGGAGATTTCGGAGCTCATTTTAACAGTTGTTACTATTCAAATGCCTTGTTTTAACACTTTAGGGTTTTGTTTGTTTGGTTTGGTTTAATGAATTCATTGTTCTAACTCAAAACTTCATTGTTCTGACTTTTGTGTCTGGTTTACTTCCTTTTGCAAAGTCTGTATTACTGTACAATAGATGGAAAATATGGTATGTAAGTACAAACCTTTTTGACTTGTTAGACTTTAAAAAAGCTTAAGTGTGAAGGTCTAAAACTGTGTGCTCAAGGTTGTCTGCCGTGTTCTGTTGGGCAGCTTACCTGTGGCATGCTTATTATGAGATCATTTTTATGCATGTAAGCTCTGATGTTAGACTTTTGTGCTCATTCAAACCATTAACAAAGTCTAAACAGAAAGGCGGGAGTACATAAGAATGTGTTCATTTTCATTCAGATGTATGGATGCCTTGGTAAGATAGTGTGTAACCGCAGCTGATTCTAAACTGCAGCCACGAAGGTGAATGAAGCTGCGTCAGAAATTTGGAAAAAGTTCTGAACCATTTTCAAGTTAATATTTGGATAAATTGAGTTAAGCATCCAAGGATTTTTATCTTTAGCTCTATCGTTCAGCTTTAGGAAAATGTTTTTGAATGCTTAGGAAAAAATATTTGCAAAGTTCTCCTAGCCTGAAGTAACAGGTGGCAATGTGTACAACCTGCTCTAGAAGCGGGAACCTATAAGTGTAGGTAACACAGGTGCCCCTTTATTGGAGTTTAACATCTGAGGGTCTTATCTGAATCCCATTAAAATAATGAAAAAAGTACTGACAGGTCTTTTTATCAGGCCCATTAGGAATACCAATTCTTTAGGCTTCATACACCACAGGCTGCTAGCAATTCAGCTTGTAAATGTAATTTCCATATACATTCACTAATCAGCATTGATAATCTATTGAAATCTCCATGTCTGTAAGCTCATAGTGAATGACAAGGTGGATTTCTGCTAAGACGTTAGCCAGATTCTCTTCACATCATCATTTCAGCCTTAGAGTTTCCACATATTTAACCTTCTGTTTCTAACAAACATCATCTTTTGCATCAAAGGGCTTTAGGACATCCATTTTTTGCTGACACGCTCATGCTGTGCTTTATTTATGCATCATCAAAGTATGGTACTGCCCAAAAGGTGAATGACCTCTCTCCCCTTTAACTCATTTCCTGAGTAGACCAATATCATCTAACTTCAAACACTGACAAATGTAAATTGAGGTCCATGAAAATTAGAAAAGTGCTGAACTAGAGTACACAGAAAAGTGTGACATTCCTCTGTTGTGAATAACAATCTAATCTAATATCTCCCATAATGAGAAACTTGGATGTTGGATATGCTTTACCTATTTCTGATGTATGTAGCAAAACCTTTGTAATGCTCTTAATGCACAAAGAAATTGCACACCCCGAACTCTATTAATGCTACTTTTGTATATCCAACAGTAGTGAGAATAGGCTCTTTGCAAGGTTAAACTGAGGGTCAGAACACTCTTTTGAGCTTTCTTGCGGTAGTTGCTCATAGTATAGCTACTTAGGTGGTGGCCATGTACTTGCTGAGATACTGAATTCCTGACTAGATATTTAGAATTGGAAAACAAAAGCACAAGCTTCTTAAACATCTCTCATAGCCTTCAACATAAATTATTAAAGAAAGAGGCTTCCAGAATCTTAAAAGACAGCAATTTTTTTCTGAGTTTATAGATTCATAGGAAATAATGAGAGGGCAGCTGTGCCTTATATCCATTTCAGAGAATTCCTGATAAATTTTCAAATAGATTTTTCTGTTGATTGTTTATATACGAGTGTCTCAGTCTATGAAAAATTGGCTTTTTGTTTTGATTTTTGAATATATCATTATGTAGTTTTCAAGCATGCTCTGCAATGTTTCCAATTAGCTCAAGTTGAGTGGAAAAGAAAAATGGGTGTTAAAGAAGCCACTCTAATCTTTTTCTAGTCACATTTTTCTGCTCCACTTTTGACTGAAAATGGACTGGCTTTCACTTGGAATTTAGTAGAGATTACTAAGCCATGCTGAAATTTCAGTTTGGTTTATTGATTGTTTAGGACAGAAAAAAAAAAAGTAAATTATTTTGGTCTCATTTCGTGTGCCTTTACACACTTTTTGTACAGAGCTAGTTAGCACTATGTTCACACAAGCTAAACTTGCTGATAAAACAGTCTCTTTTTCACTATGAGAAATGCAATTGTCCATAACACATAGCTTAAGTAATTAAACACCCAATGTGTGGTCCTGATTCTGGAAATACTTCAGCATATCTATAATTCAGCATGCATGAGAAGTCCTACTGTCTCTAAAAATACTAGTCCCAAAAGTAAAGTTACTATTTTGGGGAGCAGTCTTAAAGTGCATTCATTTAAAAGGTGGATTTGCAAATAAGTTGAATTGCTTGTGTGCAGTTTGTCTACAGGACCACAGAATGAGTTTGCAACTGTCACTCACTAGTCTATACACAGTTATACCTTCTTTTTCCTCATACACAGGTGGCTTCCATTTGGCATTTCATAGCATTCCACCAGAGGTTTATGCTAGCCAGGGTAGCAGGTGACTTGACACAATAGTGTTGTAACGTGTGCTGTATCATCTTTTGATGCCCTGGATTTTGGTGTTCAATGGGAAACAACAATAAATTCATGGAGCTTTACTGCCTCTGCCAAATGTGACATCTTTCAGAGTATAACATGCTGAAAAGCTTGCACAATCTGTGCCAACTGCATGATTTAGCTGCTATAAAATCCCTCTGAATCAAACCCATTTCGAAATAAAGAAGAACCAGCCTGAGAATTTCATTGCACTGTTGGATATCCACTCAAAAGATCAATCACCTGTCCTCATTCTGTATTCCTACTGTATTTTTCAGCTTAATCTTTTCTGCAGCTTACCTATTTCATTAAGGCTGGAATTTTAAAAGACTAACAATTGCATGCAGAGGCAGAGAGTCAAGAGTGAGAAGTGTTGAATCTGGACAGAACAGTTCTGTACAGATTGTACTGTGCCATTAGAAAAGGCAATCTCTTTCTTCCTTTTTTGTTTCTGTGGGACTCTGTAATGCCCAGATATGCTCAGTATAAGCATTCCAGGGTTTGGCATCCTAATGTTCCTGAATTCTGTCCTACTCAGAGACTAGCTTGGTGCAGAAAAACAGGGCTAGGTGCAAAAGAACAGGTTGGCCCACCTGATTCTCTGCAATTTTCCCATCCAGGTACAGTTTTATACAGTACTGCTCACATTTCAAACAGCTTGTGGATGTCCAACCCTGGAATCTCAACCAAAAAGTGACTTGTTCAGAAATTAAATAAAAAGAAAATCAGATACTGTTTTTAGAAGATCTTTTTGAAGCTAAATCTGATCTCCTAAATTTTAAGAAAAAAAAATTAAATAACAAAAATATTAAACACTGCCTTTGGGAATGGTATGTGAACTAATTGATGGTGTATCAGTGAAGAACTTCTTGTGTGTAGGAAAGATGCTTCTCCATTGTACTGTTGCACTGAAAGGGTGTTTAAACAACACAGAGTGATACATACTTGAATCATGCAAAAGGATTATAATTATTATATTAATTTGTTGGTTCACTCTATGAAACATTTCTAAAAAATCCACTCTAGAACAGACTATTAAAATGATAAATTATCATTGCAACATCCGATCAAAAATTCAGTAAGTTAATTAATGCTCCTTTTGTCCTGATAGCTTATATAATGAGAGGGAAGTTAGCTAAATTAAACATAGTAAAAGAATTTTGTCACCAATTTGATGTAGGTTGGGTTCATGCATTCAGAAGTTGTTAGAAGGTTCAGTAACATGGAAATGTACCTGTGTGGGCTGTTCGTGTGCATGTGCATGTGTGTGCATAAAATTCTCCTGTTAGACTTGGGAGGTCCTATGGCTGTGATTTTGGCTGCTAGCAGTAGTTACCCAAACTATTTGTCATCACCTGTTTAGAATATTTGATTACAAATTTACATAGGAAAGGCAACAGCCTATAATGAGAGTATAAATCACCTTGGAACAGTGCCTTGACTGGAATGAAAGTGAGTACCCCTTGTGTTCAACCTGAGAGCATGCTAATAGTGGTGCATATTTATTTCTAGGCCATGTAATTAAAAGCAATTTGAAGAACTAATGTTCCAGCAAGTATAATAATGACTGGAGAGCAAAGTATAGATTAAAATACCTTCTTCCTTTTCATGATGAAGTGTTTGATCTTGACTTTCCACTTTTTCTAGCATTTGTTTTATGATCATCTGGTCCTGAGTCTGTCATGAGTACTTCTGAGAAGCTAATCATTGTCCCCTTTCTCTTTATTAAATGTGTTCTATTGAAAGGACAAGTTATTCTCTTCCTTGTGGCCACAGAAGAGAGAAAACATAGGTGAGATCAGCTGATGGCAATAGATGGCAACTGAGATTACTTATTAAAAAGGCCGTAAACTGGGGATCATAGAAGGAATTCAGGGGTGGCAAGTGACCCAAAAGGAAACATGATTTTCCATTGATAGACATGCAACAATAAACAGTGTTAGGAAGACACTGTACTGTGTCAAAGGCAGACTGGTTGCTTGATCTCTTTATGTACCTCCATCAGCCTAGTAGGAATTTGCTTCACACTGAAGTGAGGGGAGAAGAAGGTGACATGAAGCACAGTCTGAGTGTGAGCCTTTGCTCCTGTGACATACGGCTTCGACGGAGAGACTGCAGTCAGAGTCACTGACTGCAAAATGTTCTGATTCAGACCCTGATAGTGTATGCATTTGTGGGGTTGCCAAGAGAGAAAGAGAGAAAAATTAATTACTGACTTATTTCAGTTGATGTTTCAGAAATGACTTTCAGCTGCTTCCTGCAGAATCTACAAAGGTTCATTGCAGTGCAGCTCATCACGAGATGTCTGGCAGGCTTCTGTGTTTATTAATTTGACTTGGGTCATCACTACAGTTCAGCCTCGGGGCTAAAGCAGACCATGTAACTGGTTTAGGTATTAAGCTTCTGTAAATCTAAGTACCAAAGCAGCACTTAATTTCAGAAAGATGAGTAAGTGTGCAGCTATGTCTAAATAACAATTCACTGACTAACTGAAATGAATTATGGTCAAAATTTAGGCTACATGTATAATTTACTCTCACTTTTAATCTCATTCTGCTTGTACTGGTGTTGTGTTGATTACAAGAAAACATGCATATAGAGAAAATGCTGAAGTTCTTCATTTAATCAAATCCATCAGAAAATTCTGTGAAACTTTTAACAAGATTCCCGATGAGGAGTCCTGGCCGGGTCTGCCTTTGGGTTTCCTCACAGGAATGTCCTGAAGCCTCTGAGGCTCAGGTGAGAAGCGAATCCAGGCAGTTTCCATGAGGACTGGGCTCATACCAAGCTGTCCCCTTCTCGGGTGAGGAAGAATGAGAGGAGAAGTCCCTTGCTGGCTGCCCAAGTGCCTCAGTGACAAGCAGGGGCCGAGCCTGGCATGGTCTCCTCCGCTCACCTAAAAGGGTTGGAAGTCTTCTCCAAAAGGCAGGACAGGGGTTCCCTGGCACAGAGGGGGTGCTGGGGTGGTCTCAGTGTGCACCCAAAGCACTGAGGTGGCAGGGGCAGAGGGCGCAGGCCCTCCTCACCCACCTGCAGCACGGCCCTGGTCAGCCCCACTCTCAGGCTGGTTTTGGCAGCCATTTTGGAGCCAGTGGGCCGAGGGTTAGGGAAGAAAAAATAAGAGATTTTCTTTAAGACGTGGCTTGATGTGTCCAACATTCACACATGGTATGATAATGTGGAATCACTGGTGCTGGTTTTAGCTTGGTTATCAGTCTTCGTGATATCATATGGCTGTTTTTGTTATTGCAACTAATTTTTTCCTGTTAGATTTTGAATAGGGCTTAGTCCAGATGTAGTAGTGCTGTTTGTTTCTAGTACAGCTCAGGATTTCATCTGAGGCAGTTGATCTCTATTTCTTGATTGTTTTTTTAATTTTTTTTTTTTGTGCAGCACTTCTTTATTGTATGATTTTAAATCTCCCTTTAGAGATTTTTCTCCTCAAGCATTTTCCCCCTCTAATCAAAAGAAATAGGTACATTTTGTTCTGTCTCTTAATGGCTGTTTTTAGTCGAGTATTTATGGCCCTTACAGGAGCAGAGTTAATACTATATGATGTCAATATTCTTCCAACATAGTTATGCAGCCGTCTTACATTTATGACCTTTTCCCCCTATAATTAGTTCCAGCTGAAATTAGATTCAGTGAGAGCCTCGCTCCAATTACAGCCAAATCTGAATAAAACTGATTCCACCGTGGTTGTCTGAAGGAAAAGAAAAAAAAAAAAGAAAAAAAAAACCTTTCCAGTTTCACTGTAGATAGCTAAGTCTCGCATCTCTGCAGTGCGTCTGCACTTAATAAAAGTGAAAAGGGTTTAAGGGCTAGCCCTGTAGAGAGCAGAAAATTCTCAGCTTTGCCAACAACTTCGAGCAAAAGTCCCTTCAGTTTTTCATGTCACCTCTTGCCTGTTGTTTGCCCTGTCTTCCCTGGCGCAGGAATGGCCTCAGTATACATTACTCTCAATGTCTCCCAATGCTGAGGTTGACAGCAGCAGGTGCTGCACAGTGCCTGTAGTTTGCGAAGATCTTTGCTCTGATACGCAAGGTAACTTGGGACCGGATTCACAGTCACCGTATCTGCTCCATGGAGCAGGTACGTGTTGCAGTGCATACCCGGAGGTCCTTGTTCCTGGTGAAGATGGGTTTGGACACACATGGCAAGCAAGCTGGGGATGTGTCAGCTACCTGCGCATCCTCCCTGTCTTTGGGAAGAAACTGGGTGTATGGGGATGAGGATAAAAACAAAAGCCACAGGACCCTACAATGTAGACATAGTCAAAGTGATTCTGACTCCTAACAGCCTGGATGAGTCTGGATATTAGCCCTTTTACAGAGATTTGCCAGTGTGTCCAGCACAGCTATCATACAAGTGCTAGTGATGAGTCTTGAGATCCCCACATGAGCTTCCCGGGTGCTGCCTGCCACAAAGAATTATGTGAGAAATGCAAGGAGTTGCTTTGATTTCAGAGCTGTATTTTGTATTAGCCAAATGCATCAAAAATAACATGAAGCCTTTTTGCCATTATCTGAGATATTTAGCTGGGATTAAATGTTTGTTTACCTCAGATGGGTTTGCAGCCGGGTTTATACTTTTATCACCTCCAGATTGGATTACTATAATCCTTTATTTGCACGTTATCCTCAGCTCTTTTTATTTTTTTCTTCCTCCTTTTTTTGGCAGCTGGGTCAGTACAGAAAACCAAAAATTGATTTCTGGCACCCAGAGGAGTAAATTACCTCTTATCTGCTCTGAAATCATTGTCATATTGGGTTCTGATTCCAATCCAAATTGATCTTCAAATTAGATTTTGGATCAATAATAGCCTTATAATGGAATGACACTGTTAAGGCTCCTACCAGCTGCTGTGACCTGTAGAAGCTGATGAAAGAGTCTCATCACAGTGTATAATCTCAGAAAAATTAATGCACATCCAGTTCCATTAACTCACTGCTACCTTTTCCATCAGGGCAATAATGCGCATAGGGTCAGTACTGCCTTTAGCCATGTTCATGCAGCCAATTCTCCAGTTCAGCTGTGGCTGCCTGGCCCTACCCAGAAAGCTTTGTAAGGTTTTGGCAAGGGATAAATGTTGTGTTTCTAACCCTGAGCCTTCAATTCCAATTAAGTGCCTTCTGAGACATAGTGAAATGGCCCTGCAACATCAAGTGAAATGAATCTAGAGATTAATTAAAGTTTTATATTAAAAACTGACAATTTAAGGAATAGGAATAAACATTTAGTGAAGGGAAAGAAGATCCACTATTCTCCAAAGCCCCTCCAAGAAGCAGGAATTGCACCTAAGGTGCAATTTCCCTCTAAGCTTTTCCAGGCACTTAGTATTTCAGAAGTGATTTATCTGGAAATATGTGTGAGTTATTTTGAGGCTGTTATGATTATATCATTTGATGAGATTTTTTTCTTCTCTTTTCTGCACTGAGGACTTTAAAGTGAGAGAGACAGTCTGGAGATAGCTTGTGATTTGTTTAATTAACTGGCTTTCTTTTTATGGATGGTTGCTTGCAAGGCTGCTCTTTCATTTGGTGATTGTTTTTGTTATTAATGGTTTCAGACAGAGCTCTTCACATATCAAGTGCAAGTTTTTGCAAAGCCAATGTAGGAATCACACAAGAGGGGTTTTTTCCTCCTCTTCTTTCCTGCTGCTCATGTTTATTTTCTGTGGTGCTCTCTCCATGGTCTGCTGTGGTTGTTAGCACTTTGCATTAAAAAAAATGTTCAGGAGTTCAAAGCTTTTTATCTCAAATTTGCCAAGGGATGTTTGTTTTGCAAAGGTGTCAAGAAACATTTTAAGTTTTTAAAATTTAGGCTAATGTAGTATGTTAATAAAAATTAATGACATTCTTAGTCCTAAATAAGAGGGAGGGGCAGGCCAGGAGAATAGATTTTATTATCTTCTCTGTTCATGTAACTGAGGAGGTATCAACTCTGAGGCTCTCCCTGTTATATCATTGTGGTAGGAGGGTATCTGTGTTGTCTGTGGGAGGGGAGAGTAGAAAGAGGTAAGAAGGAGGAAGGAAGAGAGTATTTTATTTATATGTGACTTGGGGAGGTCAAAAGGGCTAGGGACTTCAATAATGTAGATGCTGATTAACAACTGGGGGGTGTGTGAAATAAATGTTATGTGCCTCCCACCAGATATTACATTATTTCCCTTTACCAAAGGAAGCTGAAAGCAGTTATTCAGGTGAGCCCCTCTTGTTACAGCCCTCCTATGAAGCTCCAAGTGATTCCCCAAGAATCACCCAGGCTTATTTTCACCTGCAGTGTAAGTCCATAGTTAGACAGCCACTTTGGTCTGACCAAAATCCATGCCACTACTGAAAGAGGCAGTCCCACCATCTCTCCTTTCTCTGCCTGCTCATTCCCAGGGCTTTTCTTCTGCTGGAAGTATCATTAATGCAGCCACATCATGATTCAAATCAAAGATATCTTTTATTTTCAGAAAGATCAGCCCCTTAATCTGGCCCAGTCCAGGTCTGCGTGAGCACTTACATGGCAGGACTGAGAAGAAGGAACAGGAAGGTGAATGAGGCAGGACTGGTTTTGGTGGTAAGTAAATTTCTGTAAAAACAGAGATGAGGTAGCTAGAGTTTCAGGTGATTCCAACCCTACCAAGACAAAGGGAGTAGTGTTTACCACAGTATGTATGAGGACAGAAAGCATTGATGGCAGCAGTAGCTAGTGTAAGAGGAAAGGGTGGTTTAAGACCAGTAAAGTTTGTTATAATCACAGTAGGAATGTTTTGCATGTGTCTTTAGAAGTAAGGTACTATTCTCTTAAGTATCTACTTACCACTCAGCTCAATAGGAGTTTGTTTCAATAAGGCCTTAGAACCTTTGTGTGCAATGCTTGCTGAGTCATATTTTCTTCTAGCATCGTGCCTTTGAGTATTTTACCCATTGCATTTATCTCTTCTGCTGCTAAAAATCCTTCCCTTTATCTTGTTAACTCAGTATGTATGTGTTGCAGTTTTCAGGCTGAGAGAGAGAAAGTAAATACAAAAATGAGAGCATAGGGACCATTTCAGGAAAATAGGAATGGTCAGCTATTTTTATCTTTCCTTTCTGAAGGGAATGAGGTGAACATTTTCTGACAAGAAACTCTTTAATAGTTAAAGTTTGTTTTAAACCCATGTCAAATCATGTGGCTCTCAGGAGAAGTGAAATCTCTTACGTCTCCTCATGGGGCTGAATCATTCTATTGTGTCTCCACATTCTGGCCTTAAACATTTCTTTATGGCATGAGTGCAAAAGAGCTGCATCTGCTTATGGTTTCTCATTGGAATGCATTATAAAATCTTTTGTAAATGTGTGAATGTTCCTTGCAGTTACAAGGATCCAGGGTCCCATTAAAATAAACAGAATACCCCAATAACTATTGTACAGACACTCAAAACATCTGTTCCTTGATGCATTGTAGAGCTTGCACTGGGGAGTTACTTAATAAAGGTGACTTGGATATAGAGACAGTCACAGAGGATGAAGGTAATATAATTTTAGAGGCATATAGAAGCCTTACATTCATTGCTGTTGCTGGTAAGAAGGATTAAATTGTGGAAATAATAATCAAGAGAACGAGAATAAACTGTGACTAGAAAAAGCAGAAGCTGAGGATTTCTGCTCAGGCAGTAATTCGAGGCAAAACTTTTGGGATACAAAATTTCACAGGAGTACAATGATTTGGAAAAGAGTAAAGAAACTTTTTTTTTTCTCCATACATGTAAGAAGTGTTCTAATGTGACAAATGGCAGTGGTGAAGTACAGCTCCTTTGACTGGAACTGTAGTATTTCATAGCTCAGAAGAACTTGTTTCTTAGACTATAGAGAAACCACTAAGCTATTATTTGTTATTCGCATATTTCAGCAACAGTATGTGTGCAAGTGGTAAATTTTCACCAGCTGTAATGAAATAAAATGCATCTTAAGAAACACTACTACTGTGCGAACTCGTGGTGGGGAAGCATCAACAGAAAAGCCTTGTCCAGCCTATATTATTTCCTGATTATAAAGCATTTTAATAGGGTTTTTTTTACTAGTAAATAAATGAAAAATGTAAATGTTAAAGGTGATTCCTTGCTGTAATTCCCTCATTTACGAAGGAGATGGCTGCCATAAGCTGTTCTGTCAGTAGCCAAAGTATGGCATACTTTGAAACACTGAGAAAATCAAATCCCTAAAAATGTTTTCTGACTAGTAAAATTCCCCTTTGTCTTACATAGATCCAGTTCAGCTGGGAATATGCATCCTTGCAAAATTAGACAATGACATTTTTATGTACTGGTGCCAGAGGTATGGAGACATCGGTGTTCTTCACATTAGAGTCTTAAAGTTTCAAGTAATTAAACAGATTGTGACAGAGGAAAGAGGAGGAGTAAACCTATATCAGGGCTGTGAGGGTATAGAATTAAAACTTTGATACTGAATGGCTGCTGATGTGGTCTGCTTGCTAAAGCCAACTGCCGACAGTGTGCTGTGTATTTCAGGTGGACATTCAGTGGCTGTATAAATAAATTTGCAGAGTGCTAGTGAGGGAAAAAGGGTATTTAGAGCCTAGCAACTCTTCTGAGTGGAAAACCCAAAACTTTCCTTATAAGTTAACCTCCTCTCTGAACATACCTAAAATTTCTTCCTCTATCCTGCAAATGATCCATTCATTTTCCTTATTTATCCATTCCTCTTTAAAAAATCCTACATAAACCACTCTGTCAAAGTCTCAAGTTAAATGTGTCTGCAGCTTGGTGCAGTTTCTAATACTTTGGTCTGTACGAAGTCTTTATAAAATTTGGTTGATCTTATCTGCTAAATAATTGGAGGCTTCCTTAGAGCACAAGGTCCAGGAGAACAAGGCGTGAAATCACTCAGTAGTCCTTTTAAGCTCTAACTTGATAACAGAGTGGTTTGTTGCTAAATTCTAGGTCTGTAAGAAAATAGTGATGTTGGTTGTGATTGCCTGAATGGAAGTATTTGAGGGAACATTTTCTCTGGTTGGAGGAAAGTGTGATTTGTCAAATGCAAAAAGTTTGAGAGACATTTTAATTATGTTTCATTTACTTTGAGCAGCACTTTCCAACCAAGTGGTGTGAGTATTCTGTTTTGTTGCTTGTAGAATGGAAGAGTATCATTTTCCATTTTGAAATTACTTTTGATTTCATATTTTCATTTTATGAAAACTAAATTCAAAATCAAACCAAACTTATTCACAAATTAATGGATTTTTTTAATGTGTGTTTGTGTTTTGGTTTGTTTATGTTTTTAAATTATTATTATCTTTTAAATTAGAAAGAAGTAGAAGTTGTACACTGGAATATCCTGGCCAGTTCACAGCAGCAAACAGCTGTGAAAGTAGTAGATGACTCATTTTTAAAGTAGGTCATGAACCCACTGTATTGCATAACTTTGTTTCAGCCATCTCAGTTCCTTTTTCATTTCTTTTTCACCAGTGGCACTGTGTATAGATATGCTTAGGCACTGTGTGAGCTAGCCTTAAAACTGTAGAACAGTATCTCATTTGGTTCTCGTCCAGCATTTACATAATCTCTTTCTGAATAAATGTGGGCCTCTTCTTTTGCTGGCGAGGTCGAATACACTTTTTCTTTACCTCCATATTTCTTAATTTTAATATTTTTTTCTCAATTATAGCATATTATTAGTACATATTGTACAGAATGGGGAGAAACAAAACACACATGTATGGCCTTGGGCTTTCAAAACGAATTCAAGGTAAGCTCAAGAACATCTGGATATTTGTAAACAATCCATAGCAACATGTCTTAGTAACAAGACTGAGCCTTTAACATGTCCACTGTATTTTTTACACTACTTGATTCCAAATGTATTACCTAAATACCATTCCGAACACTATAATAAAGAAAACGTGAACTGATTCCAAAAGTACATGAAGTTCTTTAATTTGTAATTTTCTTTACAAAACATATTATCTGCCTTTGTTTTCATAAAGCAATACTGAAAGGTTACATACAGTACTGTGTTCCTAAGAGTTAGAATGGATAGAAAAAAGTCTAATCATTGTAATTATATGACTGAAAAAGAGAGTCTTGGCATATTAAAGCACTTAAAAGAAGGGAAGAGAATGCCATATAGAGAAGGAATTTGTTCATCAGATTCAGAAGTAGGTTTAAAAGGAGGCTGCAATAAAAATGGAGGGTAAACAGAAAGTAACTTAGTAGTTTATAATTACTCGCTTGTTGATCAACTTTATATTTCTTTTGTGATTCAGTGCATCATGCAATGAAAAAAAAATGTGTTGATGGAATAAATATTCCTCATTACACAAATTAAGGACAGGCATAAGCAAAAACTTCATGCTAAAGCATAAAGACATTATAAAACTTCAATGGAATTATTAGCTCTGCCTCACCACTAAATTGATTACTCTCTTGGTGGCTGTTAGTAAAATAAAGCTTTAAAATCAAGATGCCAGACTGTAAATTACCTTTTTTAATTACCCATTTGAATCAATTATTCTCATATCAAAAAAAGGCCATAAATAACATAAAGGATTACCACGTGTGTGTTTGATACATACGTATTTGAAGTTTGATGTTTTTATTGCATTAAAGAACTGTGGGTTGATCATTGTTTTGGATGGATCTATGGTTAATTCTGGGAGAAAGAGAATAATTTCCAGGAGTGATAACTGCGACAGCTTTGACACAAGGAGAATTCTAGGGTAAGGTCAAGCCAGAAACTAGCTGTTAACTTTGGAGCACCTTAAAATCTGAATTTATTTTTTTTCTTTATTAATTCTGTGACAGAGCTTGACCGTGAATGCTTTTGAACATACAGTTTGGAATTATACAAATTTGCGTTTAAATAGGATGGTGATTTTGTTGTTTGGTTTTTTTTTAAATGAGAGAGTTCCAAACACCATCAGCTCACCATTTGCAAAACATGATAAATATAGCCAGTGAATGCTTTAGTTTCCATCTCCATGCATGTACATACACAAAATACATCATGAAATAAAGAAAAACTTCATGTGGAAGTATGAAGGTACCATATTTTTTCCAATTACTATCAGGCTCAAAGCTGAATTGACTGTTGATGCCTTTGTTGTATTGCTAAAATAACATTCTGAAACAAATAGCAGAACTATAAACCACATTTTGAATTGTTAAGATATTTCATTTGTATGAATCTGTAGGTATGATATGGGTTTGTGCTTCTGTATGCTCACAGGTAAATTTAGTTAGGGAAGACTGACAATTCTACTGTATGAAGTTTTTTTTTTTTTCACAGAACAGGAATGATGTTGGTAGTATTACATAGCTAACTTGTGTCTTAATCCTGGGCAAGATAAATCATAACTGAAGTGCCAGGAAGACAAAGGGTACTTCTTGAAGCACTCTGTCTTTATATGTAAGCCTGTCTATCAACTTAGTGAGAATGTTCCTCCTAACAAATTTCTGCTTGCAATAATAGCAGGAAATGGCAGGGGGCAGGCACAGACATTTATTCACACAAACATTTAAGTTTAACTGGTTTTGTTGACCTGGAAATTTCTTCACACAGACCTTGAGAAGTTCATCTGCTGTGGGATAGAACCCCATTTTACAATGCCAGAGCTAGGATCTACTACTTGAACCCAGAGCCAAATTGCTTAAAAAAGGAACTGGGTGCAATTCTATCCTGTGTCAGCAGCAATATATTTTCTACTGGATTCATATCCAAAAACTAGCAAATCAGAATTGGAAATTACTTTTTTAAATATTGACAGTTTCAGTTACCCCACAGAGTGAATAATAAAAGGCTGATCACTTTTAAAACATCCCAGGTACTCATTCATGAACAAGCTGTAGGCAGACATACGTTGTAATAAACTTTTCACTACAGGGTTTTGAGTAATGAACATGTCTGTAAAAACTGAAAGCTATCTGCTGCTCGTTCACTAACAAAAAGGGATGAGTTTGTCAAACATTCTTCAATACCGTAGCTCAGTCTACCTGGGATGAAGGATTCTTGGCTTCTTTATGTTGGGGGGTGGGGTGTCCTATTTCCGCACTAAACAGAATTTAAAAATATTTCTGAAATGAAACCTCAAGCTTTATGTAGAAAAGTTCAGATTTTAAAGTTTTTTTCCCCAGAGCTAGAAGTAATATTCTAATTGTTTTTAGTAAAGATGGCCTTCAGACCTACAGTTAGTGTACATACTTGCCAAAACTTACAACTACTTCTGCAGTAACATCAGTACAGTAAAGTGCAAAATTGTATTGTTGAAGGAAATTTTACACAGCATTTTAACACTTAAACATAATGATAACCTACAGCCATAAGTGTGACTGGAAAAAGTATGTATGCATGAGTGTATGAATGCAAGATTTTATCAAATAGTAATTCTTCAGTTTATTATACATTTTACTGCTATTGGTGTCATTAGTCTTCCTTGTTAGTCATTTTCTACCTGACTTCCCGCAGCTTTCTTACAAATGCATACCATTAAGAGTTATATTTGCTTTTAACTAGAATCAAGGAAAAATAAAAATACCATATGAATACCTTCAGTTAAACTGATTTTAATGGTTTTTCTTAATAAGTTGGATTGAGCATGAAGGAAAGTTAAAAGTTAATTCGGTAGACTTTGTTGAATTATTGCTAATGGTGCCAACTTGACTAACTCTTGATACCAAATCATGTTGATAGCAAGACCACACTAGATGTCAAAACAGAACAAGATCTTTAGGATACACACTAGTATTGTCAATACTGCTATTCTTTTTGTAAAGATCTATGAAAGTTTAGGGTTTTTAACTTAATAACGTGTGGAAGAGGAGTGTCAAGTTCTGTCAGTGATCTGCTAGTTTGACACAGACAACACATCCCAGCCTTGTTATTTGCACTTTCAAACCCTTCCGTGTTTGCTTTCAGACAAGGTGTTTTCTTCACATCCCACTGGCAGGATGACAAAAACAGCTTTACAGTTTTGAGACATTCCTTCTGGCAAATCCCAAAACCAAAATAGTTACCATACTGTTTGTGCCATCGAAGGCCAAGCTAGAAGACATGTTTTAGAGTTTTCACTAGCAAAAGTGGTTTGTCAAAGTTTCTCATAATTTGACACAAGGTGATTTGTACATTTGGAAAGAAATCTACATTTGGAGGCATGACTTCAGCCTAGACAAAAGAAAATTGGTGAGTGAACAGCTTTCAATACATCAATATACATTTGACAATGTGAGCAGCATTGATAAATAGTTGAGCTAAAGTCTGCACAAGAGTTATATAAAGGGTTAACTTCATGAAGTTTGGCAGCCGTCCTTCTACCTGGGATGTTTTATATGGAAGTGAAACAACAAACAGTGGGGAAGAAGGCATTGTCTTGTCCCCTTCTGCTTTTATGCCAGGACTACATTCAGCATTTGGAGTTGCTGAGGGACTGGTTGGCTGATTTTTACATGCGGCTCCAGAGTACATACAAATTAGATGAAGGATTCTACATCTTTTTGAGCATTAGATACCTCTCGCAAGAGTAATTTTTGTGCTTTGGACTGGAAGCCAGGTCTCCTGAAACTCTAATTCTGGTGCAGACAATGACATGGGTCACACCTGTTGGCAAATCATTCTGAGCCAGATCTCCAGAGGGACTTTGGCGTTTTGTTGGTTCCTGGAATACAATGCACAATCCTGACAAATATACAGAGTGAGGCAGCCCAGAATGGGCTTTGGCAGAGGCAGTACACTGAATGGGTATGTTGCTTAATGTAACAAAGAAGGCTAGAACGAGAGAAGTGAAAACCGTTAGATGCGTGTTATGCTTAGACATGTCCTAAGATTATTATCTGTGAAGTAAATCTGTGTCTCAAGCTGTCTACTTTAGACATGTACCTTTAAAAAACTAAAGGTGGGCAATATGACTCCCATCATTAGATACCTAATCCTGATTTAGATTCACTTGCAGAGATGAATGTTAACTCTATACTTCATTTTATCTGCCAGAAAATAGAAGCACCACTTCGTTGCAGTGCTAGGAAAAATATTTGCATATATTTCTAAATCTGTCTCTTAGGATGTGAAGAGCAATAAGGATATGAGATAATAGCAAGATTTTTCAACTTATTGTCAAGATTTATTTACAATTTAAGTCGAAAAACATAGAACTTGTTCATCAGCCATGGCTCACATACTAACATTAAATGGCCCTTTTTAATGTTGTCACTGAGACTAAAACCAGTGCTCCCTCTTTTCTTCTACCCAACTTTGCCCTTTGAAGTGTGAAGGATGAGTATTAGTCTCAGTGGAGTCCAAACTAGAGACATTTTTCTAGTTTTGTTAGGCACTTTGCTCACATTAATTAGGAAAAATGTTTGAACCATTTCTAATAAATCAAGTCTCTAACTTTAGAAGAAGCATTCCCATTATTTTGAGCACTGCTTCATTTCAGTGCTTTTTTGAGCCTACATCCTCCGTGCTTAGCATACACCTGCAGAATGAGTGGATAAAGTATTAAATGGTATCAGTTCTAAATCAAAAGGAGGTTAATACTTTAAAAGTGTAATATACCAATGATGCAGTGCTTATTCTTTTCACTTGGACTGGCTGAAATCCTCCATTAGGTATTAGAAGATAATGCTCATTTTTGGTTTTCCACACGAAAGGTCTCTTATGGACAAAAGAAGTGATGGTATTTTATTGCCTTAATGTTTGCTTTCTGTACTGGAGTCTTGCTTGCCTCCAATGAATCCAAATATTATTTGTGAAAGTAAAAAATTGTCATTGAAAAACAGCAGCTATGTACTTGAAGATAACCACTGAAGCATTTGAAAAAATGTGTATTTAATCCTAAAGATGCATATTGGAAAGGTTTGAAATTTATATGGCAGCCTCACGTGCAGTTATCTCCTCTATGATGGCTACAGCGTAACGTAAAAAAATTGCATACTTTAAGGATCTGATTCCAGGTTCTACCAGACATCACTTATACAAATTCTAATCATCATTAGCAACTAATTCGCTATGTACTAATGCAACCAAGAATTTTTGTGTCTCTGAACTGGAGTTTGCTCTAGTGGACAACATTGTGGGAAAAATGCTCTTGATGGTTGTCCTGCAGATGGAATAACTTAGGAGAACAGGAATGGTTGAATGAAGCCTCATTTCTATGTTATGCAAAGCACACATAAGGATGTTTTCCTGCTATCTTCTCACCTCCATTGATTGGCATTGTAATTTCCCTTATTTCATTGTGCTTGGTGGAGAAGAGGTCTTGTATCTCAAGCTTTTCTCGTTGGCTTTCCCGGTGATTCAGTGCATTTTCATGTTACATGGAAATTTTGAAATGGAAGCCAAAAGAAGGCATCCTGTTGGAAAGTGTATTTAAGATGACTTCCAATGCCTGTATTTACTGCAGAGCTACGTACTTCTGTGCTATATCACAGAAAGACATAGATTTGTGAAGAGCAGGCTACAAAGAGCGTATACCCTCTCAGAACGAGATCACCTCATATGCTGGTAACAGCTTTTTTTCAAATCAGCTTGCCAACTCTTTCATAGCAAAATACATCATTTCTTTGGAAGTACATTTGGGTTTGGGGTTTTTTGTATTACGTATCAGGACTTAATGTCTGAAATGAGAATGTAAGGTCCAGCTGATGGTTAAAAACATTGCAAGTCTAACCTTGTTTGACAGCCTATTTATCAAAATCAAGAATTTCTTTGAATCTTGCTGGAATCTTTCAGAGAAGGCTTGATTAAGGATGTTGGGAAATACCATGCAGAAGAGCAAATCTACTAATCAGTAAGAGATGCTTCATCATGCACTCTTGTTCCAGCCAGTATTTATATGGGTCAGACATTCTCTCCCACTGAATTTGATGATCTTGTCTAAACTAATGGAAATGTTTCATTTCCAGAATATTACTTCTGATGTCTGAATGCACATGTAGCAGGAGATTTTGCATGGCAGAGGCATTAAGGATTGATATTAGTCAAAATAAACTACTTGTATAAGAAAAACTCTAAAACCAGAAATTGACAAGACTCATAAGCACCATGAGCATTTTATCTTTTTCCCTTGTATCCGGCTGAGTATTTGTTGTTATTCTAGTATTAAAAGGGTACCATAAACAATTACATGCTATCAGTGAAAATGCAAGTGCCATGACTGAAAGTCAGTGTTTACCCTTTCAGCTATCAGAGTCTTTAGAGAGCTGAGACATTCCTGTAAGGCTTTAAGCACTAAAGTAAATGAGCTGAAGTTTGGGCAGTGGACCTTGTAGTGAAAGCATATTTGAGCATATTCTTTGGGGGTTGCCTATTGAATTGTACTGTACTTTTGTTTCTAGAATTGCATATCTGGAGTATGGTTTGCAGCCTATGGTCTGGCAGCATGCTGGGGGTCAGCAGACTGATTTGGAGCAATCCATGAAAGGTAAGTAGGAAACATGAGCCTGATGTCAATAATCTTAAATTTACTTTACCACACTCAAAAGGTCTTGGGGCTCTGCCAATCAACAAAGATTAGGCACCACTTAAAGCAGTTTCCTTAGGTCACTTGTGCCTGTGGCAGTGTTTCTTTATGGCTGTGAGTTTTATACCTCAATAAATACTTCCCCAAATGGGGATATTTGTTGGAACAACTTTTGAGGTTTCTTGGGACCTGGAAGAATGATGGTCTCATTTGCTGTTCTCAGTGAAGGGAACGGGAACCAGTCTGAAGTAACTGAGGCTGCTTCAATGTTTCCCAGAATGTAACCACTGGTGATCTGTGGGAGTGCAAGTAATAAGTTGAACCAGGTCATATTGTTAGTATTTTCAGTTTTAGATTTGATGAGAGGACAAGGTAGTCCAATGGTAAATTTGAGAGGTTGACAGTGACCCAGAACGTGGGGGAATTACTCATTCACTTAGTGGAAACCAACATTGATTGACTGACTAATGATACTCTATTTAGTGTGCCCTGCTAATTAGCTCATTCACTTTTTGCAAGTTAATTAGTAAGCTGTAGCCAATATTGACAGTGTTGGTGGATTGGATTGTACATGCTTTTTCTCATGCAGGACATCTGTATTTGTCACGTATCCTGAAAGATGGATAAAACGTGAGGTAGCTGCATAGACAAATTGAACCAGATCTTTAGCTGGTATAAGCAGGCTTAGTGCCATGAAATAACATGGACATATTTAATTATACTGATGGAAGATCTTGGGAAGCAGATTATGAAGAAGTCAGAGGCTGAGGCTAAGGAGTGTCTCGGGCAAATTTCTTTTATTAACCTGTACACATGTATATCACAGTCCTGTTGAGCTGCAGCATTTCTTGAAGTACAATAGATATGATTTAAATGCCAGAGATAATTAGACAGGTAAATTTTTATACAGCATTTTATCAATTGAGAGTTGAGGCTGCAGGCAAGTGTCAAGAGAAGGTAAGGATTCTCTTCCTTTATGTGAGAGCTCATTTTATGTTCAGTGGCTTTGTTGGAATCACTTTACAGTAGATACATATGAAATAAGATACTTTTCAGCATATGATCTGTATAAACAGATTACACAGTTTAATCATTTTAGTTCCTGACAATGTGTATTTCAGAACTGGAAGTCAGGAGAGATCCGGAAATTTGCAAAACAGAGCAACAAACTAGCATAGTCATAATAATAAAGTTTTATTTGTTAACAAGGGCAATTTAATCCTAGTAACTTGCAGGGGGGCTTCTTTGCCCTTCATGAAGCCTTTTGTTGCAGTTGTGGCATTTTTCTATTACTACTTCCCCTTCATTATTTCAATGAATGTTAACAACTTCCCATGAATACAGGCCTTAGAACGCAAATGGATTCACCAGACATCCTCACTACTGCAGTATCCTTATCCATGGCTGAAATGCACAGCACCTTGTCTATGTCATTTCATTCAAACCCTATAGCAAAACTCCCAAAGAGTAGAAAATGCTATAATACAAGAATGAGATCAGTTTTGGGATCTATCCGTCTTTACTTAATTTGGCCTGTTGTCTTACCTGTTGCCTCTTCTCATACTGAAGTTCATACTTCAGTTGTGGCGTTTTGCTTTAGAACTGTATCTTAAGCTGTAGCATCTTTTGTGAAATGTAAATATTTTAGGGGGTTTTGTGCATCATCTCTGCACTAGCTAAAGATGTAACAAATAGTGTCTACTAAGGAGTCATCTTACAGCAATTAAATCATGCAAGCTTGAAATACACCAGGTGTCCCATTTCTCTAACACATCTTTCTAGCTGTAATAGCAAAGGTGGATTCAACACCAGGGAAATCTCTATCATGTGGAACTTCCTTTGAGATTTGTTTTGGCTGTAGGGACTGAGAGGACAGCTCAGTAGGATTTACCTTCTAAATGGCATCTTGACATAGCTAGCTGGAGGACCCAGCAACCTGAACAACCCAGCTGGTCAGGACTGTCAGCCTCCAAGATGATGTCGTGTCTGTTTTCCAGTGGAATTCTCAGTATTTCTGAGACTGCTGCAATATTTAATCAGTCATATATCAGAAGAAATATTTTCTGTACATATACTTTAGAAGACAAATAATTTTCAGTTTGCCTTCATCTTTTGATAGAATCCACAGGTGACACAACAAAGACAATGAACATGTCAGTGTATTTTTTAACATCATCTCTCTTCTCATGTTTTCTTTAGTTTTAGAGCTTTATACAAGCTGAAGATCCTTGATTGTTGTTCTACAAATTACTGCAATATAAAGACTATATTAAGACCAAGTATTAGCTTTCATACCTCCTCTGTTGCCTATGTGTGATTATAAGCACACTGTCTTCTCAGAAAATCCTAATAAAGAATTCTAAATATATAATTTGTTCCTACAACTTGGATGTGTTTCACTACTATTTTGTTTTCAGTTTTCCACTGAAAGAACATAGAGTATCACTAAATGTGGTGATCTTCCATACTTCACATGGGTTTCTTGTTAATATTTCTGGAACTCTTCACTCTACACTTTAATCCATAATGCATGGCTCTTGCTATCTTTTAATTGTCTGTCTTGTTTAAATGTTGCCATATCCCTGGGTATGATATAATATATGAGTGTTTCAAAGAAGTTGATGCCAGGCTGCCCTCTAGACACAGAAACTAGCTCAGTGAATGTATATGAAGGGAGTGCTAGGATAGAAACAGCTGCAAGAGGGAGTAGGTGGTGTTCTCTTCACCTCATCACTTCTTGCCAGGGAATGAACCTGGCTGGATATTAATCTGAGACTTTCAGATCACTGCTCTATGAGCTTTTAAATCTGGCTGTCCATGCTGTAGCACCAATGCCAAATGTTTCCATCATGATGTTGCCTGCTGCTTTTAAGTTTACAGAGGACTGAACAGCAATTTATTCACTTTCCAAGGAACCCATAAAAATAAGAATTCATATGTAAGTCTGAAGCAATCAAATCAGGCCTACTCTTACTATTAAATTCTTTAAGGTTTGAGAGAAGAGGCTAACTTCTCGGAATCATCTTACAGAATGTAATAGTAAATTATGGATTTGCTTTAATATTGTATAGAATGGTGTAAAATATAATATCTAGGAAATACGTGATCCTTCATTAAAACTGTGAAAGGCTTTTAAGATGAGATTCTGTGCAACTATAATTTAACTTAGTTGTAATGGTTTCATTCCTGATGGTTGCTGTATGGCAAACCTCTTGCTATATATAGAAATTATCTATCCTTTGTAGGGAAGAAGCGATGATCTATTAAGTACCATGTCAGGCTTGTTTCTGGGGAGACATACTTGAATCCTCACTCCCTCAGATGACCTCTGTGACCTTTCCTGAACCATCTAATCTTTGGTACCTTAGTTGTCTTCAAAATAATGAAAATAGTACTTTATGCCACAGGAGCTTTTGTGAGTCCTGAGACACTTTATCGGGAGGAGAAAGGAGCGTCTTACGATATATTTGTTTTTCAGTTTTGTCCTGGTTTCAGCTGGGATAGAGTTAACTGTCTTCCTAGTAGCTGGTACAGTGCTATGTTTTGAGTTCAGTATGAGAAGAATGTTGATAACACGGATGTTTTCAGTTGTTGCTCAGTAGTGTTTAGACTACAGTCAAGGATTTTTCAGCTTCTCATGCCCAGTCAGGGCACCTGACCCAAACTGGCCAACAGTGTATTCCATACCATGGGACGTCC
>NW_010972528.1:16079888-16167064 GCF_000737465.1 Haliaeetus leucocephalus
TGGGTGGTGAGCAATTGCCCTGCGCATCATTTGTACATTCCAATCCTTTTATTACTACTGTTGTCATTTTATTAGTGTTATCATTATCATTATTAGTTTCTTCTTTTCTGTTCTATTAAACCGTTCTTATCTCAACCCACGAGTTTTACTTCTTCTCCCGATTTTCTCCCCCATCCCACTGGGTGGGGGGGGAAGTGAGTGAGCGGCTGCGTGGTGCTTAGTTGCTGGCTGGGATTAAACCACGACAAGTTTGCATTTCCCCACTGCAAACAACTGCATCAGCATTTTAGAGCAAAAGTGTCGCTTCCCACGGCACTCACTCTCTCTCCACAGGGATTTTTACAGTTGTTGTATTTTTCATGATGGGGTAGCTACCATCCTGTATTCTGTGACTCTTTCTGTTGCTTTTGAATGGCAAGCACAAGACCTGGATGCCAAGGCACAAAGAAGATTGTCTAGCAGGAGCAGCTGGCTGCTTGGCAGATGCATCATCGTAGCAGCTTTGAAGCTGCCCATGGGTCTGTCACATGTTTTAGCTACCAAGAGACTGGCTTCTTTGTCCTTTATAGATGCCATTTTCGGTTAAACATTCTTTGGTTCTTTGGAATTTTTTATGTTTTGCATAAGCTCTTAGTTTGTCAATAGGGATTCAAAAGTTTCATTTTCATGTGAAAAGAAGGACTTTGATTAAAAAAAAAAGTGCCACAAGTGGCAGAAATGTTGATGCAAGATTATATGCATAAAGCAAAATATTCAGAGAATAGAAGTTCAATTTGAAAATAATTGCTAAACAATCTTATGAAGTTATCTTTTAAAAATAGGAAACAAATAAAATAGCTCAGTCATGTCTAATACTCAGCGTTTGCTGAAAAACAGGCCCCTGCACAGATCTCAGACTGGTTTGTAGAAAATTGAAGAGCATGCTTTAAAAAGGAGGCTACTTTGATTTTACAGAGTGAGGGTTTCTACAACTGGTTTTATTAATTATAAATAATTAAATAAACAAATATGTTATTCTACTTCACTTTCAAACAAAAAGAAAGCAAGAAAGCAATGTCAGTATGTTTAAGCCCAACTAAGGCTTTCTACTTCAAGTCTTATGCTATTATTTTAAAGTAATTCATAGCTTCTGTCTGATTTGTCAAAAATGACTTAGAAATGTGTCATGGACTTTTTACAGTATAGTTTTCATCCTTCAAATAGCTTTGGACCAAAAAATACAAAATATTTCTTTTTTGTATAAGCCTTTTATCAAATACGTTGTCCTGTTGTCATGTTTTACCCCCAGCCAGCAACTAAGCCCCATGCAGCCACTCGCTCACTTCCCCCCCGACCCAGTGGGATGGGGGAGAGAATCAGAAGGAAAAAGGTAAAACTTGTGGGTTGAGATAAGAACAATTTAATAGAACAGAAAGGAAGAAACTAATAATGATAATAATAATAAAATTGCAATAATAATAAAAGGACTGGAATATACAAAACAAGTGATGCGCAATGCAACTGCTCACCACTCACCAACTGATGCCCAGTTAGTTCCCGACCAGCGATCCCCCCCAGGCCAACTCCCCCCAGTTTATATACTGGGCATGATATCGCATGGTATGGAATACCCCTTTGGCCACTTTGGGTCAGCTGCCCTGGCTGTGTCCCCTCCCAACTTCTTGTGCCCCTCCAGCCTTCTTGCCGGCTGGGCATGAGAAGCTGGAAAGCCCTTGACTTAGTATAAACACTACTTAGCAACAGCTGAAAACATCATTGTGTTATCAACAGTCTTCTCATACTGGATCCAAAACATAACGCTATACCAGCTACTAGAAGGAAAATTAAGTCTATGCCAGCTGAAACCAGGACACCTGTAAAGATTTCAGGACTAAATTTATTTTCCTAATGGACATGAATGTGGTGTTTATGCACTTTAATTTCCATTTCAGATTTTTTTCTGTCAGTTCTTAGTTCTAAATACAAAATCAGCATAAAAAATACCTAATGTTTCTTTTTTTATATTCCAAAAGTGAAGAGAAATAGAAGTTATTTACGTGAGCTCAGAAATTTGGTAGCTGTGAAAAAGCACAGGTTGAGAACACAGGTAATTTCACTGGGTGCTGACTTTTAATTTGTCTAAAGAGTTAATACCAAGTTTTCCATGTAGGTTGTATTGGCTTAATTTCAAGGTATTTGCTCATCAAATAGTGGGCAGTGTTGATGAAACAAAGAAAGATTGCTCCATTAAAGTGTGACCCCTGTTGTTTAACTGTGATTAATCCTGCCTGTCCATATATTAGACCAAGAGACCATTTTCAAACTGATTTGGCCCTCTTCAGTAGGTTCCCAGCATTGCCATCTGAATGTTCCAGAAACTCAGATTAAGGTCTGTATAATAGGGTTAAACTTCAAAAATGAGTAAAGGTTTCAAGGTGTGGTTTTGCTGAATGCTGTTTCCGAAACTGAGGTAGGAACTGGGAAATCATGTGGTAAAATGGCATTTCTTTGCAAGGAACAGCACTAATAACGGTAAGAGAACAGAAGGGTTCATGACCAGTGATATTGCTGAGAGTAAATGCATTATTTATTGCCTCAGAATTAGGCCAAAGCAGAATTCACCTACCTTTGCTATTGTATCACTGGTTCTTCCTCTGCTTACCCATCCAATATGTATGTTATAAAAGAATATACAAGGAATGTGTTGGGTGAAACTGAGGTATAGGAGGGACAGCTAGCTTGGGAAAGGTGCCAAATGAAAAGGAGAAGCAGGCTTTTTCTCTGTATACCATTTCTTTTTGGCCACCAAGTGCTGGATTAAGGATAGGCCTTTCTTCTCTGTAATATAAATGACAATTTCTGTATGTCTTTTTCCTGGTTTTGGGCAGTAACAGGCCTCATACTGCCCGAGGCCAAGAGACAGTAGAAAGGAAAATTTAGGAGTCTTCTCTTCTAATTCTTTTCTCACAGACAAAAACAGATGATGAGAAAAAAGCACTGCCTGTGTCTGGCCCAGATAACAGAACTTCATCCCTCATTCCCCAGAAGGAGGAAAATCATGGCATGTGCATTTTTAACCCAAATTCCCACCGTATGTATGTTCTGATTTTTTTGAGAGTTTGGTTGTTGTATTTGTTTTTCTTCTGGCTTGTAAGATGGCTCTTAGCAACAGAAGTTGGAAGATGGGATTTCCCAATTTTTGTCTCATTTCTATTCATCTCTAACTGTTTCCTTGGAGATGTTCCAAAAAAGGAATATTAAACCATCCTAGTGTACTGAATTCAGATGGAGCTCCTTCCTCAGACATGAGTCCCATCAGAGGGGCTGGCAGAGAGATTTCTGTGGCAGTGACAGTTGGAAATTAACATGTTCCAGAAGTACTTACAATTCACATGCTTAACGTTAGTGAGAAGATCCTGCATTAAGGGAAGAAATGAAAGAAAATCTTTTGCAGATAAATGAGTGGCATACAATGTGTTTTCACTTCATTTTGCTGCTCTTACTTTTTAATATGCTGCTCTTGAATCTTTATCTCTGCTAATCCTAAAAAAATGACCAAAATGATTATTTGAAATGATACACAAAAAAGCCTGTTAACTGCTGTTTAATCCATCTCTCCATACAGCTACCTTGCCCCTCCAGAATTCATCCTGAATCATGTATTTCAAGTAGTATCACAAGGAATTAGTCACACCAACACTAAAGTTGTGATCAGCAGGCAATGATTCTTGTTATGTTTCAGTTTACTTTACATCTTCCTTTTTTAAGTGCATGACAAAAGGCTACTGGCTTAAGTACCTCTGATGCTACTGAGTAGAGGTAAAAGGTTCTCAGTTTGAACTTGTTAATAAAAAATAAAGGACTTTCTTGTCTTTTTCCTTGTGGTGGACATTTATAATTGCCTTCACAGGAGCCTGGTTTAGGTTTATCGTGTATAGATAACAGAATAACCTTTTATACATATATATTTATGTATAAAAAATGTATGTAAACACTAAAATATATAAACACGGTCATCGACAGTACTCCTTATGATTTTGTGCCAAGTGTATTTAGAAATGTGGAAAACTACATGGACTGCTAACGGAAGGATGGCTTAGTTGATATCTTGCTTTATATTCCTTTTGGGATCTGAAAGTGATTTTGAAATAGCACAACTTGTAGGAGTCACAAGTGCTGTTGTTTGGCATTTGTGCGGCAAATTTTGCCTTTGCTTTCACATCTACCTGGGGTCAGCGAGGCTGCACCAATGTCAAGAAGGTATGGGAGGATCTGAGTTTTGCGTCTTTATCCAATGTTTGATTTTTCAATAAATATAGATCCACATTTCTAGGTACACTTAGTCACCAGTAGTGAAGCAGTCAGCATCACCTCACTAACAAAGTGTTCTGTGGGTATTCAGATAAGGTTGCAAAGAGCCCCAGTAGAAGAAAGTAGACCAAATATAGGAAACAGTGAAAGTATTCTCCGAGTTACATATCATTAAAACCTTTCCAGAAATCAGTATGTCTGCTATAATTGTATATTGACTCTCAAGAGTTTCTATCACAGAAGAATTCTGAATTTATGTTCAGAGTCATAAATTTCTTGCTAAGCCTTAGGGTGAAATCTTTCTTACAGAAATATGTTTTCTGTAGTAGCTGAACACTGGAACACTTTATAAAGCACTCAGTTTATAATGAACCTGGTTGCCTTGAAAACAAATAAACACATTTTTAAGAGCTTTCTATCTAAATGTGTAAGGCAGAGTCTTCTCTGCTTGTGACTCTTCCTATTTAGTTCTTTCCTTCAGCAGCAAGAAAACAAAATATGAAGCAGCTTCTCTGTGTTAATGCACATTTCTCTTCTCATTGCTTCTTTCTCTTCCCTGTTAATATTTTTAATATAGTGGGGTAATGATTGCATGTCGTACTTCACCATAGGTGGATAGAACCCAGCTATATTATAGTGGTGAAGACAGACACTCTAGTAACTACTGTTACTACCTGCACTTAGGAGAATTTCTTAGCTTACCTGTACATTTCTTGGATGGCACATAGGCTGAAAATTGCTAGTCTGGAAATGCAACAAAAGTGGAGTTTTGGCTTTTTTTCTGAATTTAAAAAAAAGAAAAAGAAAGAATGGTAATGTTACCTCTTTTGTTGAGGTTGTTATTGATTTTTATTCCACCTGGCCAATGATATGAATCCTAGCATTAGTGTAAACTTGATTTAGACTGTGAATTATGAGATTTTAATTAGGTGAGGTGATTGTAAACCGCTGATTTTTTCCTCCAATGAAAAGTGGTGCTTAAATAAAACCATTAAAGCAGACCGCTTCTAACTCCATTGTACCAGAGAAAGCTTTCCAGGCATAGCACATTGTGTTTAGTATCACTTTAGAATTCTATAAATCTTTGATCAGCTTTTATTTAATCTTTGTCTAAATTGGAAGATAGCAATGGTCCCTTAAGATTTTGTATGGAATTGAATGAAATTTAATAGGGCGCCTGACAGTTATTTGATTGTGATTCGTAGCGCTTTCATTTTACAGGCTTAAGCAATACTGACCTCAAAAGGACTGTCATTCAGACTAGGTGGAGGGCGGGGAAATAAAATATTTTATTCTTTTTTGTTCCAGTCCTTTTTACTTGATAAGCCCTTAATAAAAGTTGAATTGAAGTCCTTGCCAATTCTTAGACCGATTCTCTATTCAGAGATAGTGGACTCATTTCTGGAACATTTTAGAGTAAGAAATGCAAAACAAGACAACATCTAAATGGCTTTCACATTGACAGCCTTGACAGACTGTATAAATTTGGAGTAGAAAAGAGCTAGGAGATGAGATGACATGGGTTGTTTCTCAGGGGACCACCTGGTGAATTTTGAAGGTCCTCAGAACAGACTGTGGGTTACCCTGAACTACAGGAGGGTCCTCCTACCCACTCAAGCAGAAACTGTATGTTTTGAAACGATGTGTCCAATTATTTCAGCTTGATGCACAACACAAATAGCTGAGAGAATAAACCCAATCTTTTGAAAAGTTTTCATTTATGTCTTTTAGAGCTGTCTTTCTCACAGGCTCATGTAGATGCCATCTCGATTATTAAAGCACAATTGCATTAGTGACGAGCTGCTTCCCTCAATTAGTTTTGACACAAGGTAATTTTATGGCTTTAAGTATACTTATCTTTGACTCCTGATGGATTTTCCTGTGTCCTTGTTTACTACCTAAACCACCTTTTCTTTTCTTTTTTACATTTGTATAATGTACTGTTCGGTGTTTCAATTTTAATCACAGTTCTGTATTACTGTTTATTATTTGCGTTACACTAATATCTAAATGTCAAGGCTCCATGGCATTATGCACAGTAAAATATATTAAGTATGTTTTTAAATCATTCACAGATACTGCTGCAATGTCACTGCGCTTACAAGAGTTTGGTTCAATAACAATTAACAGTTTATTTTCTGTTTGTAAGTGAAGTAATGAAAGAAAGAGCAAAAAGAATGGAAGATGAGTGGAAAGAGTTGGTTTTAAGCAGAGATTTAATTGGAATCAGTGACTGAGTACTTGATATTGCACTGTCTTGAAATAAATGAACCTCACTGAATATCATAAGGGCATGTAAGGATCTTCATGAGGCAAAACTACTGTAGGAACACAAAAACTGACATCTGGCCCAAATTTTAGCTACTCCAGTACATAGTCTCTGACAGTAGCTGCTGTCAAATTGTGATAGGCAGATAACCTGCCCTGCAGAATTTTCATCCTAGTCACTAACAGTAGTTAACTTAAATTTATGAAGTATCATATCCTTTATAAAACACATGCTCAGGAGCTGATTCTGGCATACTGCACAAAGAAGGTA
Source organism: Haliaeetus leucocephalus (assembly GCF_000737465.1). NCBI lineage: Eukaryota > Metazoa > Chordata > Aves > Accipitriformes > Accipitridae > Haliaeetus > Haliaeetus leucocephalus. Next base: position 16,086,718 of record NW_010972528.1, read on the forward strand.
CTTTCAGAAAATACTTGGACAGGTTATTTACACCTGTTTGCCTATATTTATCTATGTCTTACGCTGGCTTTTTTTAAAGCGTGGGAGTCAGAGAAACACAGTATCGGTATTCAAGGTTCTGGATGAAATTCTGGCAATAAGCTCCCCATTTAGTGAAGTGTTTCTATTACTGTTAAATTTAATAACATGAACAGTTCTATTCAGCTCAGTTTGACCTCTCCTATAGTTAGGACAGTACCCAAATACCATCATTAGAAGATTTTTGTGTACACTTGGAGTAGTCACTTTGAGTAAGATTTTCAGTGTGTCCTTGTTTCAGCTGGGATAGAGTTAATTGTCTTCCTAGTAGCTGGTATAGTTCTATGTTTTGAGTTCAGTATGCTAAGAATGTTGATAACTGATGTTTTCAGTTGTTGCTAAGTAGTGTTTAGTCTAAAGTCAAGGATTCTTCAGCTTCTCCTGCCCAGCCAGCAAGAAGGCTGGAGGGGCACAAGAAGTTGGCACAGGACAGAGCCAGGGCAGCTGACCCAAACTGGCCAATGGGGTATTCCATACCGTGTGACAGTAGTATAGGAACTGGGGGGAGTGGGAGCAGAGGATCGCCGCTCAGGGACTAACTGGGTGTTTTACTACTTCTTTTACCGATTTTCTCCCCCATCCCACTGAGGGAGTGAGCGGCTGCGTGGTGCTTAGTTGCTGGCTGGGGTTAAACCACGACACGCTGCTACTTAGCTGACTGGGAGCCCCCTTTTAAAAGTGATCTGGACACTTCTAGATGGTTTTGAAAGCTTTTAAGTGCTAGTAAATGAAGATAAGTAAAAAGGAGAATTTCTAAAGTGCCAGCTGACCTCCTTTCTATATTCTGCTCTACACACACCTCCATATCCTTGGAAATCTGGAGCTTGGGAACAAGTAGTTGGAAGTAGTAACGTAATAGAAAATAGGTACAGAGAGCCTGAAGTGGTCATCTGGTGCATTGCCCTCATCCCCAGGTAGGATCAACTCTGTCTAAACAATTTCTGGTAATAGTTCATCTAATTTATTCTTAAATTTCCACTGCTAGAGGCTGCACTGTCTCTCCATGTAGTCCATTGTAGTAGTTTACCAGCCCTTTTTTGAGAGTGGTGTCCTCCTTCCCCCTCTTTGTTGCAATTTAAGCCTATTGTTTATTGTCCTATTCCAAGTGCCTGTGGAGAATAGCTGTCCCTTTTTCCTCATGAAATGTTTCTTCGTTGTTTGAAGACAATTAATGTATTGCTATCTTTCAATGTTCTTTTTCTCTAGACTTAATCGTTCTTTTAGCCCTTCTTCACAGGTTGTCTCCTAGATCTCTGATCACTGAGAAGCTTTTGGCAATGTTATCTTAAGCTGCCTTTGAAAGTAGTGTTAAAGTACCTTCATGTTTGTTTTCTCTCTTTTCTTCAGTTTAATGACATTAAAGGATAAAATATGCTACTTAGTGGAGCTGAAATGATACCTAAATATCTAGCTAGAATTGGAAAATGTAATCCAAAGATTATAACCAGATGGCAATACCTGTAAACTGACTATGCCAAATTTTGCATACTTCTGTTGAGAATGCAAACAACTTATAAACTAAAAAAAACATAAATCGTGCCCTCCAGGAAACAGTGAAGAAAAATTTACTGAGGCAAAACTGTTAGTCTGTCTAACCAATCATAGGTTTTCATAGCCACAGTGATTGCAGTACTGCACAACCTAGATTATGTCATTACTGAATAGATATATAGGATGGGCATAGAAATAACAGAGAAATAAATGGAAGAAGAGAGATTTACTGAAGTGCATGACAACCAACAACTTGTGTGTTCTCAGTGGGAACTGCTGCAAGCATATTGCTTTTGTGAACCTGGCCGAGAAAGGATGACAGTAGCACAGTGTTATAGCATTGAAAGCCTGTCTGATTATGGCGTTGGTTCTTCATGGGATCAGAGGAAATGCTGTCCTTTTTAAGTAAGTAGTGTTTTAGCAACATAGATTGTACTGGATTAGAAGCTGGAATTCTGTTGCTGGCTTTCCATTGCCATAGATCTGTTTTACCAGCAAATGGCCGAGAAATTCTCCAGTCTCTCAAGTAAACCTGGGCATTGTTTTCTTTTGACTTTTCTTTAAGTGGAGTGATATTGCTAGTGAAGGTACTTAGAAGAATAGTTTCTAACTCAAGGGTTTCAGAAGGTCTGTTTAAAGAATCTGTTCCGTTTGAAAGGATTTCTGTGCCTGATTTTCCTTGCAACAATTTGAAAATGTACCCAATTTGTTAAAAACTTGTCTTCACCTCTTTTTTGATGCTTGCTGCATGCACTTTCTTCCAGGGCTGTGCTGCTTCTGCATGGGCTATGGTTCTTCCTTGCAGAAGTGGACCGCCACCCTATAATTCCCCAGACTACTTCTGTACATTTGTATATCAAACCCATCTGTAGGCTTCCAGATGGCCTGTATTTCGGGCAGTGGTTCCAACTGATTGTAAATGACCCTAAGTTTTTTGAATGTCTGACATGAAAATCAACCATTTACTTTCTGTTTCAGTGAGGAGGCAACCTAAGACTAAAATTCAGCAGCACATGGAAGCTTACTGTACTTCACAAGAACATTCACCTAGTAGTAATTCAAAGGAAGACAAATGCTTGCAGGAGCCATGTCTCGCAAGGTTGTTCTTCTTCCTCAGGAGTCTATTCCTGGCAAAACTTGATTCTACCTAGCTAATACCTGGGCAGATTTGGAACTAATATCACTATAGGCCATCATATTTTGAATTAAATTAATTCAGAAGTCTCAGTGTTCTGGAAACTGAATTCACTTCTCCTTTTCAGTGGTGTTCTTTCAGAACTGTGAATATTTAGCTGTGTTCCTCATCCAGAGAAAATCTACATTAGATCTGTAAATATGCATACCTGATTGCCAATAACATTAATAGGAATTGCACCCGTATTCATAGGAGAAAACAGAAATCTTTTTGCCTTCGGGTTTACTATTTTTTAACAACTGTAATGATGCTTTGAGGGCAGTATTACTTTAAGAACAGAGCCCATTTAATTTGCTTGGACTTTGAAATCTTCTGGTAGAGAATAATTGCCTGACACATGGCTCCTAGGAGGTGAATTTAAATGAAAGACATTTTCCAAGCTGCAAAGCAAAATTACTAAATGCCTGATTAGAAGATCTGTGTCACTAGTACTGCTTCATTATGAGAACTTTCTTAAAAATTTCATATCAACACTTGCCTTTCACAGTCCACAGCCTCGTGCCTATTAAGACACAGAACAAACTGTATCTTCTTACCTGATATAGAATGGGATATAGATCAATAATGACTATGTTTGTAGCTGTACCAGGAAGCCACCATGTAGGAAGACAGCATCTGTGGCATGGCCCTGGGAAAGCACTGCATTAACCTTCTCAGGTGTAGACGACTGAGGTAGCCAGCTTCTCTTTTCAGTGCTGCAGGAGTATATTCTAGTTGTTGGGGTTTTTTTTTCTTTCCCTTAAAAATGCAGGCTACAAAAGACTATGAAATTTCAGTTTTCAAATAAAGGAGAAGAAAAATAGCCAAACGTAAATTGTAAAAGGGGAAGTGATTTCTGCACAGGAAAATGGCTCTTGCCATCAGGGTCATCTCTTAAGAGACATGTGGAAGATTTCTCTTATTTACTTTTGCTTACTCCATTTTTATTGCAGTCTATCAAGCAACTGATTTTTATTGCCTCCTTATATGGTTATTCTTAAGGTAAGCCTCCAAATGTTTGAGACATGTAATGCCAGGAAAAAGTCTAAGGCCTGATTCATTGTTGTATTTATGTCTATTTAAGTGTGGGATAATCAAGGATGCCCCGAATCTGGGATTATGAATGAATAATTAGACTCAACATCCATTTCAGAGGTTAACCATTTCGAAGTTAGGTTGAATTCTTCTTAGAATTGAGTTCTCAAGGCTAAAGAGTTGCAGTCAACTAATGAAATTGCAAATGAAAAGTTAATTAATTGTGACTTATAAAAATAGTATTTTAGCAATCAAATGACCATGATTTTGCTCTCCATACTTGTGTTAATTTATAGTGAAGAAAGATCAGTTTATAACAGCATGTGCAATTCACATACTTAATTTCTGATAATCTCTAAAGAATCTCAGTTGAGCGTTTCACTGTGTATATTTTGACTGAAAAACTGACTAATTAACATGAACTGTAAGAGACTGCTATGCCTGAATCCGTTTCCTAGTTCTCTTCTGAAACTTTTTTAGTAGGGGGAAAGGGAGCTGTGTTATCAGAATGCAGTAGGATATTTTTTTATAGTGTTGCACGGTTTTTTGTAATGTGACATTATACAGCAGCCTCACTATATTCAACTCTACAACGTGTTGCTCAGCCATGAGCTTGATGGCTTCATGGAGCATGAGGTGAGTTTCATTCCTCTTTCTAAAGGAGATGAATCTTGCTTCACTGATTATTTTCTGGACTTTAAAAGAAGCAACTTTACAAAATATTCTACATCTCCTACTCAGGGAGAATAGAAAGCAGCTCAATGACAGACTGCAGTGGAGGCTGTTATGAAGCAAGCCATGCTGTTATGGGTTAGAGAACACCTCTCACTTCTTTAACCTTCTATTCCCTTCATTTTTTGAATGAATAACTCCTAAAACCTCTGATACTTAAATCTCAAAACAGTGCTGTTCGCACTATGCTGTCTTGACTTTCTTCTGTATTTCTTCTCCCATCACAACTATGTGTCCTTTTACTGTAAGTTTTTCCAAATTGGCTTGTCCCTGTTAAAGAGTATTACTAGTTACAATCCAAAACAGATACTGTGCTCTTTGTAATGGCGTTATTTATTCAGAATCTGGAAGGTGCCACATGCCCAGCCCACTGACTGGTGGTATGCTCATGCTGGGAGGGGCCAGCTGAAAGAAATGAGACAACTTTATATAATCTTGTCTGGATTTAGCAGGTTGGAAATAAGCTGCAGTGGCAGTGACAGCAGTGATGTGAGAAGAAAGTTGGGCCAAACTTACTAATATGTCCAAAACACAGAAGTTCCCAAAAAGCATATTTGTGGTTAGAATATACCTTTCAAACATTTTTTGATATTTTAAATTCTACTGAATCACAGAAGTTTCTCTCTGTATGTGAAGACTGGTAGAGCTGTTTACTTGTGTATTTTAACGGCTTGGAAGAAGCTTACTACAGAAGTAGTAGACCAGGGGACTGCAAGGTCTCTGGCTTTCATTGCCTCAGTTTACTCACAGGGACATAATTGAGCCACTTAACATACTCATGGGATCAGCATCTGTCATCTTCCCAAAGGCAGTTTCCATTGTCAAAGAAATGAAAACTCAAAGAGGATATAAAGTAGCTCCATTTAATAGCATTCTAATTCCTAAATTTCCTTGGAGAATGACAGCATTTATTAAAACTACTTTAGTGTTTTTTCTCTTCCGCATTTTTCAACGAAGAGGAATGTCTTGCTTGCAAAGTGCATAACCACATCTCAGTATTTGTATTTAAAACAACAGAATCGCTTATTTCAAGCTTGGCAATGCTGCAGTTTTTTTTAATGCTGTTCTGCCTTTGATAGGGAATTTGTCAGCTGAGGAAGGATTTGGAAAACGGTCTTTGTGTATTAAAAAGTGGGGGCTTGCTTACAGGCCTCCATGCCACTCTGGTCTATGAATAAGTCTATCACATCAGTGAGACACCCCATGAAGTAAGGTTCTACTTAGCATGAGTATGGGTCTCAGAATCTACCCCTTCAGGAAATCTAGATTTCCCTAATAGTGTAATACTCTGAGAAAATATTTCAGTTAAACTCTTATTATATCCTAAGGTTTATCAGTAACTTCTATGATGTTACAGAAATGGCATAATTCTGCATAATGACATAACGCTAAAGTATTCCTATAATTTCCATAATAATTTACTATGAGATGTGTCAGATAGAAAGCTTTCTTCCCAGACCATAGGTCTAAGGAGACCTGTTTCCTGTAGGGTTTTATATATGCTTATTTTTGTAAACAATCCATAGCACATATTTCTTTGTGAACTGTAATGCTCATTCTCTCCTTCCTGTGTGTCATGGCTGTGAAGCGTCACAGATGGTGATGCTAGTATGCAATGTGTGAACAATATGGGACAGGCCTGGAAAGCCTGATGGGCTTTGTAAGAGGCTCATAAAGCTTGAAGTGGACATGTACCTCCAGGCTTGAGCAGTTTTAATTAGTATTTGTCATAAGCAATGCTATGCCTTTGGATTTCTAAGGCAGCTCTCTTTAATACAGTAAAAATGCTCTATGTTGTGAAAATACCTGCTTATTTCTTCTTTCAGATGTCAGCATGTACAGGCCTATTTTTATTCCTGCTCAGTAGAATACATTTGTCTGAGCTGTTCCTGTGAATTTAGTACAAGTATTCTTAAGAAGAAAGGTCTTTTTTAGGGTTATCTCTTGCGTATATCCTGTCATATACAGATCTGTTACTTACAGCTCTAAATCTCTTTAGAACTGTTTAAAAATCATCTGGTTTACACTCCCGTTATTCCTGCATAATCAGCAGAACTTACCCAATTACAGTGACTGAGAATTCATCCTTTCCTTATGGAACTTATGTGGTCAGAATTCAAGCATTTTGAGAACTTCAGTGTGTTGAAATGTGATAAAATGTGGGGTTTTTTAACAGTAATGAGAGAAATGCTTGTATTTAATTTATTTTAAAGTAATCCAAAGTCCGGGTTTTACAAAAAGTCATTTGGAAGCATCAGTGACTCAGTGAATACCAGTATATGTTATGGGCAATTACTGAACGGATTGAAAATATTTAAGGCTGCTTAATGGCAGGGAGCCATTCAGTTAGTATCTGATAGGCCAGGGTTTAACTCGGCAAACTGAAATAATTTTTAAATTGTCTTTAAAATTTTTAAAAAGAGTAATTATCCCAGAAAATGTGATTTCAAAGGAAAATCTAATTTTTAATCTATGTTCAGTTTGAAGTCTTTCAGTGAATTCCGTTAGTGACTGTACTCTCAGAAAATGTGTCTTGAGACAAGATACTAAACTTGAAGGACCATTGTTCTATAAAATACAGCAATACAGTGTTCATTGATACATATCTAGAGAATAATGGAAGATCATGTCATCTGCTTCTTCTTTTGAAGGGAGAAATTCTTCTGAACTTGAAGGGAGAGATTAAGTCCATGCTGCCACAGATCAGTTACTGAACCCTTAGAGGAGACTTGGTAATTAAATTAATATCTTAGATGCTATTTTGTTCAATATATTTCTACTTTTATTCCTTAATCTTTCAATCTGCCATTAAGTATTTAAGGCTATTTTAAGTCTCTACTTTGAAAATGTAAGCCGATTTCTTTTACAAATGATGTTAAGCACTGAGAGAGAGCGCAGCAAGCTATGGATAGAATGGGACGTATCATTTCTCGGTATTTCAAAGGGACTGAAACCCACTCTTGGATACTAATTCTTTTTCCACTTAGCACCTCTCCATTTTATACTTCATCTGTAAAATGGCTCTAAGTAACACCTCTGACAGAGGGATGCAGTGAGAAAGTTAGTAAACACTGCAAAGATGATCTGATTATTCATGGAATTTTATGAAATGCTGAGCATCTCCTGACTTTGGGAATGAAGACTTCAGTCCTATATTCATAACCAATACCTACTCTTAGTATTGCCCTTACTGGCATTGGCCTGTGAGTGCAAACACACTAATATGTCTTTTGTAACCGAAAAGAATGTGCATAATAACTTTGCAGCCCATCATAGCAAGCCCTGTATTTATTGAGAAATCAGCTGCTCTTTTGAAGATGTACTTTTCTGCATTTAACCTGTTCAACAGCAAGCAAACCATGACTAAATGAACCAGGTGACATCATTTGAAAGTAAAAGGCTCTTGCTCTACTTGAGGGAAGATTTCTGTTCTTAATAGTAATTCTGGAAAGCCAAATGTTCAGCTCTTGAAACTGCTGGCTGGTCAGAGGATAAGAAGGCTGCATATAATGACTTAGGAACAAAACCAGAACTCCTAAACCATCAGTATCACATGGGATGAAATCTCTACTGTTACATACATACAGGGAAAATGCAGATGTCTCTCTTAATGTAGAGACATCTTCTTCTGTCTACATTTTACCTGAGCCATGGTGAAGGGCATGAGGAAGCTTCTTATTCTTGAACATTATCAGGGATTTAAAGAGTGTTTCTTTTCTGCTCACATCTAATTCTCTGCCTTCATCATCTTCCACCTTTTTGGACAAAGCAGATATTGAATGCATGTAAAATATTTTCACCTCCTTTTTTTGTTGATTTGCGTTATTTTGGGAGTGGCCCAGTGTCCTATGGACATTAGAACTATAATACAGCTTTTTGCCATGAATTAAAATGTTGCAGTATCTATCTTACAAACCCACAATGATGATCCTAACATAGCACAGTATGAAGCAGATTTATTTAGAGGAAAAAAGATGTATTCTGGTACTGCTAGCTCTTGCTCCCCTAACACATGATTAATTACCCATGTTGTTGCAGGTTTTATAGATTTAGGTCCTGCTAATATTCATACACGTGCTTTTCTTCACCCCTGTGAGTTGCCTCATAGAAATCAGGCAAGCAGAATTGTTGCATTGGTTCTCTGTTTATAGGTTCGCTGGCAACAACAGTCCTGTAGGCCTTTAAACTCAGGATTAGTGACTTTGAAAGGGCTGTTAGGGGACAAGAGACTTCCTGATCTGATCTGATTCCAGGATGGGCCCAGCAGTACTTCCCACTACTTTTTAAAATTTTATTTTATTTTTAATGTGAAAGTTCAGTGGAAATTAAAGTTTCTGTACTTCACAAAGAGCTTTAGATCTTGACAGATTCTGGTTTTGACAACTGTGAAAACCCTATTTCCCTATCTGGAGACTATATGTAACAAATCCACTATCATTTCTCTCTGCTTCTCTGGTACTGGTTGAACACAGTCAAGATTTCTTGTCTCTAGCATGTTTCTCACCTGTAAAGTAATTCATAGCAACAGTGGGTTTACATGGGTAACCAAAGCACTTGAGTACTTAATTCTAAATGTATACTCAGGCAAATAAAGGAAACTATTACCCTGGAACAGCACACTTCAAACATTAATCGTAATTATTAATCATACAAAGTTTTTCTAGAAACTTGAATGTAAGTCCACGTTTAAAGTAATTGTCACATTAGCACATATTCAGTGCATATGGCAAAGTAGATTTACATTAAATAATTCTGCAACAAATAAGTGTTTTGCAGTCTGATTTAATTTAGTTTCATGGCATCAAGTAATTTTGATTTTTTTTAAAAAACATTATAATAAAAATGAGTAGGTTTGAGGTTATAGTAATCTCACTTTCTTTCTGAATTGCCTGAGAAGGTCTTTGCTGGAAGTTAACTGACAATTACAGATTCTTAGGATTTCTATAGTTCTTGAATGTATTTGTTATATACCATTAGTCACCAGGTGAAGCCCGTCAGTAATGGCAATACCCTTCAGCAATAGCTCGGGAGAATTTAACACTGATTGATGGCAGGTCACCTGGAATTGGTTGGCAGAATTTCCAATTTTCTGTTGGGAAATTGCTTATTTCTCGAAGTCTATTCCCATTTTTACAAGTGGACAGCAAGCTGAGATTATACATTATTATGTGTCTAACTATAAAATTGTGATGGATGGTGTCACACATTTAAAGAGAGTTAAACATTTCATTTAGGGCTGATTTTAAGAAAGAGGCTAAGTAAGTTTAAAATATAAACTGTCTTTGGATTTTATTTATTCATCTAGATTCAGAACAATAGTGTTGCATCTTAACTAGCTTTAAATAGAGAATTACTTGCTTTGTTATCATTCTTTTAAGTATTCAAAGGGTTATGATATCTTTGTTGTAAACATTTTTTCAGTTTCTAAGGTTTATCCAGGGACTGACTGACTGAGCAGATTAATGTTTTACTTTTACTTATGGGACCTTGGTTAAAATTCTGGCAAAACTGCATTGACAGAAAATCAAAGGCCATTCAGCAAAGCCTTCCTACAGTTCTCCTTTTAAATCATAAGGGAGAGCAGCCAATAACAGCCAGTCGTTTCCTGTTTCCAAAGGGATACGTGTTAAAAGCAAGTACAGACTTTTTATTCCATTAGCGTACAATATGTATTATCTTTTTGAAACCTGGCTGAACTGTTTTGGAACAAAGAACCTATGCCCTACCATAATCTAATGGAAAATAGTGACCCTAGGAATAAAAGCTGATGCTGTAACTCAAACAAGAAGATAGATTATATATTTATGACATTCTCAAAATAGAAGCAAAAGAAAATGGCTGTGGGTTGCAGACTTAAAGCCAAATTTTAGGAAGATTGGCATAACTAAAATGAAGCTGCCTGTGTGGAGCTCAGAGCTCTTTCTTAGATGATCAGGTCCCTATACAGTGCACAGCAAGAGCTAGGTGCCTTCAAATGGGATTCAAGATAAGAAAGATACTGACTTGGCAGCTATTCAGTTAGCCATTGAGATATGCTGAGGGTAACAGTGGAGTTGTTAACACATCTCACCACCTTATTTACCTTCAGCTGTTAAGAATCATATTTCATGTATGTCCTTTTTGACCTATTTAAACTTGATTTCTTTCCTACACTATGAAATTGCTTAAGCAAGATGGGGTAAGGATGACCCTCCCCTGTTTTTAAGTAGCCTTGGCTTGATCACTAGGGTTTTCTGGAGGAGAATAAAGGTAGGATTCAGCCACCCTGACAGAAACTCTCTCACTTACTGCAGAGTGTGGTAATTACTGAATTGAGTATGAACCATGTCTCCTTTGACTGTATTTGACAAAAAAGTGATCATTGCAATTTAATTCTATAGTGTACTTTCTCCTGCTCATTTATGGTCTGCATATTCTGAATCTGCCAACGGGTTCCAGTGCTTCAGATGATTTCGAGCTCCTTGCTTCTGAAAGCCAGTCAGGAGCAGGCATAACTGAGTGCAGAGGTGCCTTAGCCATGTAAACACTGGGGTAACTGAGCTCTCCCTGAGATGAAAACAGGGAACTTCCTAAAAGTCACATTAACGGGTTTAGGTAACTACAGGCAGCACTGCTTCTTGCTTCAATATTTTGTTCTAAAACCAGAAAGTTTACTTAAATTTCCCTTCAGGTATTTCATATATTCCCTGGATCTGGCTTTCCTGTCTGACAGCTCATCCTCACACTAAGGTTACAGACTTACAGTCTTATTTCAGTAGTTCAATGAGAAAGGGTTCCAAGGCAGAAGCAATGGGTACTCAAGGTAAATTAGGCCTCGCCTTTATGAACTTCAATGCTGTTAAAATTTGGCCGTACAAGAAATCAAACATAAAGGAAGTTTTTTAGAAGCTAGTTCAAGTGCACAAGAAAATCCCTGTAGAAGGTGGGAATTGGCAGTATTACTTCAGAGGCTTTTATATTCCAAAATTTAATGAGATCTGCTCACCTAGAACGGTTGGAAATATGTTTACTGCTTTTAGATCTTTCTCTCTTACGAACTCCTATTATGAAGAAGCTATTAAATATCACACAATGTCAAATTCAGAAGCCCATCCTACTAGGAGCAGCCAAATGTATTATTTACTGTTTCTTTCAAATTATACTTATTGCACAAACAAATAGTGCATTGTTTTTGTTCTTGAACTAAAAATGCACTTAGGATCTGTCTTTATTCTCAGTCTACTCAGTTTGCACTATATATTATCTTACTTTGTTATATTGAAAATTAACTGATCCAGAATTGTTTTGTATGCCTAAACTAGAATCTAAACAAACATCCTAATTATTGTTTTTAATCCTCTGGAAGTATAAAAACTAAATATGTTTCTGCAACATTTGGAGTCATACAAGCACTGCTTTATTTTCTCAGACCTAAAAGCCAATGCTTGCATACCTATTTGATGCTTTTTATCAGAAGCATTGGTGCACATCAGTGAGAACTTTCTACCACCTTGAAAATGACTTTTAGAATATTTCATTAGCAGACTGTCTTTCAGAACTCAAGTTGACATTCATGTTTCTTCACACCAGTCTTTCATCCACAAAACTCTTTGTTCTGCTGAACAGTTTCGAGACAATATGGGCAATCAAAAAAGCAAAGGCTTATGACCTATCTGCATCTTCCATTCCAACATTTGATCAGTCTTATTCAAATCTCATCTTTTAATACTCCTTTGAGAACTTTCTGAGAATTTTATTTCCTTTCTTTCATTATGATTATATTATTTCAAAAACTTCAAACTTAATGAAATGGTAGCTCTCTATAAAGTGAGAGGCAGACGCCATTGGTGGCTACACATTTATCCATTTTCATCTCTTTCAATAGCCTACGTGAAAAGAATTTGAAATCTAGAATAGTGGGAAATGTCTTTTATATGTATATTTCGCAGTCTGAGAGATTCGTGGTTACCTTTGCAGTTGTGCATTTTCTTCTTAAAAGTAAAGCACAGGAGCAAGCTGCTTAGCAGTGTAGGGAGGTAGAAGGCTGCTTGAAACCCATACAGCTATGAAATCAAACGCAATGTATGTATTTAGAAAGACAAAGGTCTTTATTACCAATCGATTTCTCTACTTCAAATAATACATTTCTTCAGACTTTGCTACTTACTGCTCTGCCAGCCGCCTGCATATTCTTCTGTGTCCGAGTGAGTATTTGTGCTTTCCAAGTGGGTTACTGGGAGCATGGAGTCTTTGTGCCTGCACAAATAGGGCTTCGCTCACACAATCACCTCACAAAAAAATTTGGAGAAGCAAATTATGCGGTTGGCTTAGGAAGGTAACCCAAGGCTGAAAAACAAACCAACCCAGATACATTAAGTTAAGGCTGCTTTGGGGCTCTTTGTTTCCTTCTTTGTGTGCCAGTCATCTTGGTTCTCCAGCCTATGGCAATAACAATTAAGCATCCTTTTTTCCACATGACTGCTCTAAAAAATGAAGTCATTACAGTGTTGATATTAAATTTTGCATAATAAGGTTACTTCTCTGGAGTTTATTACTGTTTTGGCTCCTGCTCCGAGATTCAGTGCTTCATTCGTGTGTGTAATACATAACTGGGCCGAATTCTCAGCTGGTGAAACTTTATATCCCAGCAGGTAGTGAACTGATGAACTCTTTCCCATCACACAAATGCACACAAGCTTCATCAGCAGCTACTTTTTTTCTTAGATTTTATCCTACAATGGAAAAAAAAAATTATGTGCAGTGTCTGACAGAAAAAGTTTTACGTGCCACAGAAGTTCAGCTGCTGATGAGTGGAATCTTCTCTGTCAGTAGTTGCATTTCACTACCAGGTAAAATCTTTTCTGTTAGCAGGCAGATAAAATCTGCTTTGGCAGTATCTGTGCTTCTCTGCAGGTAAAATGTTCTCCATCAGCAACTATACTTTCCACTCAGATATAATTTTCTCTATCAGAAGTTGCCCCTCTGTGGCAAAACTTCAGAAGCTATTTCACAAAGCTCTCACTCCTATTGACACAAACTATTAAAAACATAAAAACACTCCTAAAAAGCTATAAAATTAATTCTCAAAAATGTTGTTAAATTAAATATTTAAGCTTCTGCCTATAGCACTCTTGATGTCAAACTTCAAAAGCCAGGAAAGAAAAACTTAAGCCACATTTTAATCTTTTTTTTTTTTCTCCAAACCCACAAAAATGTACATTTTTATCTCTGCTGCAACTACATTTACCACAGATACTACTGGATCTACCTATTTCTCTCTTTGTGATCATAAAGAGTTGCCTGAAGACTTCTGTCCATAATGATGTTCTATTTCTTTTTATTCTTGCATTATTTATAGAGGATCATTTCTGTGGGTTCACTGCCACGGTTATTCACAGAATGTGGTAACTCTTCCTTTGTCATTCACTGATTACTGATCACATGTCAGCTTCTGTCTATCACAGACAATGAATAAGGAAATGCATCATTGTTACTTTTACTTAATAAATTAGTCAATTTTACCAAACATTTTAGGGAAGTAATGGGTTTAAATGTAGATGAAACAGCCCCTGAAACTGTAGCAGCTAATGGACTGACAAGTACTTGCACAGTGACTGCAGTATATTAAATAGGTTAAACAAATTAAATTAATTACCACATCTTCACTCCTGTGCTACTTGTGAAATAATAAATGCTATTTAAAGCAATGTGTACACATCAATATGCAATCTAAATAGGCATTGTCATTCATGATCTACAGGGCACTGCCGGGACAGTCAGCTTTGTTGTGCTATGAAACAGAATACTTTTCCAAATGCACTGTATAATTCAGACTGGTATGAACAATGCAAACTTAAGATCCTATCAATCTCTTCACTATTCCTCATTTAACTTGCAAGGTATTAATCTGTTAGCGATGGAATCTGTCAAACTGGAATCGTTGGTAACCTGTTGTTAATTTGGAGTACCTGCTTCTTTGTCAGATGTCATGAAGGAACTGGCTCCTGAAAAGCTTGCTCGCGTTTTACGGTTGTATCATATGGAAGAAGTACTCTCGTTTCCCCTACAGACAGAAAGACACTATTGGTGACAATCACTATGTAGTTAACAATAGCAAATGTAGTCTGAGCTCTTCAGAATTAAGCATGCTGCGTAATGTATGAAGCATACTGTGTAATGCATAATACTAAGCGTTCGAACTCCTCTAATTAATTTAACCTCCCATGGCTAGGGGCCATGGGTTAGTGCCCTCTTTCCAGTCTACCAGCTCTTTAATAAACAAAACCAAAACCAACAACAACAAAAAAATCCCAAAACAAAAAAGAAGCAGAAAAATACTTTTCCTCTGAGTTACTTGAGTTGAAGTAATTCCTCACTGTTAGGGTCCTAAAGGACATTCTGAAGAAAATATATTTGGAAGCCAGCCCCCCGCACTGGAAAAGATTGTATAGGTCAATTGTTTTCCTCCCAAATCTCTTTTGTACAGATAGGAATCATTTTATTCATGGACTGAAGAGAAGCTGCACAGATCCTTTCTTTTCTGAGTAAATGAAAAAATATCTGTAAAAATTCGCTTTTACTAGTCCTTCTAAGAAACTTGTGGTAAGATTGGTACTTATACACTTTTGAACTCTAAACAAATGATGTTTTGTTTTCTTTCTTTTAACCTCATACAAATACTGTTTCTTTGCTACTATTTCTTGCATGAGCAAATCTTTTTCTATCTGGAAACAGTATCTAGTGGTACTTAGCAGACAGCCTGGGAACTTGGAGATTTACAGTGTCCTGTTCTTTCACTGGCTCAGAAATCTGGTCTTGCAGTTACATTCCAGCATCAATATATTTTTCTTCTGTTGGTGGTAAGCACAGCCTTGATTACTTCATCTACAGTGCTAGAAAATAAAGGTAGACCTTGCTGTTATACTGCTGAAAATTCAAGCAGGGGGAAGGGTATTCTAGGTAATGCTGTCATAGGAGAAACTGTAAACAGTCTTAGCAAAGGAGAATAGTCTTCTTGAAGTACTAAGTACAGCACCAGTATAGCCTCTCTAAACTACTTAAAGATTTATTCGTGCTAAAAAACTAAGCTTCCCAAAAGATCACCTTCTTTGTAGTAGTAAGGAAGGGGAAATGAAAGGCACAACGAAGGAAAGAATTTCTAATAGGGTTACTTTATGACTGTACCTTGCTTGTGGAAGATGAACACTTCAGGTGTGCAAACAAAAGTGAACTGGCAAGGTTTTCCTCCCTACCCAAAAGTTAAATCTTAAATTGTTGCGATCAGAACTTTCAAAAGTGAACATGGACTAAGAGTATTTAAGAGGAGCTGAACAGCTGCTTCTGAAGGTGACGCCTCTTTACAAACTTAAAAATTAAATAATGCAAAATCGCTGGTTACTTTGGACAAACATGCAATATAATATATTGATAAAGACATTAGGGAATTACAATAGAATACTTAAAAACTAAATGAGTCTGTTGTCCCAAGTGTATTATCATTTAACAAGCTTATTATATATCACTATTTTAACAATTAATAGAAACCTGTCTTGCTCTAGGCTATTTTGATAACTGTTAATTAAGTATCTACAAATTCCTTACAAAGTCCTTGTGCTACTAAGAATGAGATTAAGCATTTCTTGCTTATGTAATTTCGAGCTAATTACAAGACTATTAGATTTATCTTCTAAATGCTCAGTAAGTTCTCTTTTAACAGTTATCTTATATTTAATTAAAAAGCAGTATCTGGCTTGCTAAATTTTAATTAAATGCTTGCTGAAGACACTAAATTAAAATGTGTTAGTAACATTTTACCACTGAATAAAGGACTATAAAGATATTTTCACAATTCAGGATAGTTATCCAGAAAACAAATAAACAGACAGGGATTTTCAAAGGCCTTCACTTCCATGGGCTCTTTAGAAAATTCTTGAAATAGTAAAGGATACTGGCAGCTACTCTGCTACTTCTTAATCAAAACTGAATTGTCAAAAGCATACATGGAAGGTAAGTGAAAATGTAATGGAAAAGACTGTTTCGTTTTATAAGGGTAAGTAAAAGAAGAGCTACCACAATTGAAGTAATAGTTAATTACTTTTTTATGAACAGTCAGTATATCTGTTTCCTTTGGCCAATAAGAATGAAAAAAAAAACCTCATTAAATTTTGCGTGCCTTGTCAGTGTTAGCATCATACGTGATGAGATTTTAAAAAATATTTAGGGATGTAAAGCTGAGAGGTTCCAAAGTGCCTTATTCTCAGTTAAATTATTTACTCTAAAGGCAGAAAAATTATTTTCAAAGAATAACAATGTTGTATTTGCATGTGATTTTATTTGTTTTATGGCCCTGTAGAGCATTGTCCATATTGAGACATTTTTCCTGCCTCTTTTCCTTCACCAACCTGAATTTAAAAATGTATGTTAAGGTTTGGCTTTTTTAAGAAAATGACTGCCTTGTACACCCTGTTGTAAAAATTACAGTAAAAAAGTACTGTTGAGAGAAATTAAGTTTTGTCTTTTGATTTCAAAAGAACCAGTAGGGGTAGGGACACTATTAGGTTTTCTGAGAATGAGTTTTAATGTTTAAACACTACTCATGTGAAAATTCCCTGTCCATATATATTCATGACAAGTTCCTTGTGCTTAGTCAGTGTCATGGAAAGTCACAGCATTTTTGAATATGAAGAGAAGGGCTTAACTGGGAGAACAGAATACTAGAGAACTATGCTCTTTGAATAATGGAAACTTAGTAGCTGAGAAGTGTAAAGAAATAGAAAATTAGGGCTGAGAAGAACTCAGGAAGTCATCTTACTTTACTCTCTTGCTTTGTTATTCTTGATAAGTGGTTGGCCATCCTGTTTTATATACCTCCAAATGAGGAAGTCCTATACTCTCCTCCGGCAATTTATTTCATCATTGTTTCACTGTCCTTACTGTACAAAAGCTTTTCTAAGGTCTAGCCTGAACATGGTGATGCAATTTGAGCCCACTACTTCTTGTTTCATCTTTCACAGATGTACTTCACAAATCATTCTCTTGTTCTTCCTCGCAGTTGGCTTTTACATATGAAGGCTGTTACTATATTCTGCTTCACCCTTCTGTTCAGGCTGAAGTACCCCAATTCATTCAATTTTCCTGAAAAGTCAGGTCCTCTGTATTTCTAATTATTCTTCTTGCACTGCTTTAGTTCTTGCCATACTGCCATCCAGTGCCCAATACAGTACTCTAGCTAAAGTCAGCACTGCTAAAAAAGTCAGAGAGAGTACTACTTATGTCTTTCAGCCTATATTCATCCTCCTGTGGCATGCTTTTCATAACAGCATGTTATTTTTGACTCATGTTCAGATTATAATCCAGTAGACACCCCTAGATTTTCTGCAGAACTTTTGCTCAGCTAGCAGTTTCCTGTCTTGCATGACTCTCTACTCCTGCTTGTTTGCAGAGGTTTGTTCTCATCCCTAAACAATTGCACTTTGCTTTGGAGTATTTCTCCAGTTTGGTATTACCATTTTTATTCCTGCAGCAGATTTGCAATCCCTTCCACCCCAGTTTTAAGTGCAAATTTCATGTCTTCTCCATTAGTCAAGTCATTAATTTGAATTTTTTTAATGATACCAGATACAAAGCAGATTGCTATGGAGACTTACCTGAAATATCCTTCCAGTAAGGCCATGAAATATTCATAACTGATCTCAAGGTAAAGTTTTCATTCTGTTTTTCCTCCCCTTGTAATTGTTTCATCTATAGAATGCTTCTACAGGTTTAGAAAACATTGTGTGAAGCAATGTCAGAATCTTCAAGGGAACCAGTATGAACATGTTGTCTTCTTTAAAATTCTGGTATATTAGCTCTTTCAATTTCTTTTTTCTTTTTTCTTTTGAGAGTTATTCCTGTGAGGAAGAAAAGAAACTGCCACCTTCTGCCTTCCAGCTGCCTTCTAGCAGTACCTCCCGTAATAGCAATGGTATTCTTAAAGCCTGACACCACTGCTCATATGGCATCTCTGCTTCATTCTTACCTTTTTTAATTTCACCTGTGCAGGTGCAGCTTAGGCCTTGAAAACATGAATTACTTTACACATCAGACTTTGACAACATCAAGAAATACATCATTTGCCTAAAAAATTTTGAATCCTTAACCTGATGTACAGATTTACAGCTAAATGTTTCAAAGTGCCGGGCGTCTTCAGTGTGACTCAGCAAGCAACAGGCTTAGCAGTGCCTAACATAGACCTTTGCTAATCAGGTATATCCATAAACTTCGATGTTATTGTGTCTTTGTTACAGCATTGCAGCTAGGTGCAGGAGCCTCTCTAAGGGTGTATCTAATTTTAAAGACAAACATTATCTCGGTTACAAGATGAAGATAACAAAAGGCTCTTAATATTTTTATTTCTGTCTAGCTGTGTGTGTGTTTTCCATCTTTCAGCTGTACTCTTTTCATCTGATTTATATTCTCACATTAAATGTTATCACAAATCATGAATTGTTCTCAGTGTTTATTACTGCAGATAACTATTATCTCTCACAGTTCTGTTGGTTTTATCTTTATCTTTGTGCATTTCAGTGCCTCCTTTAATTATTTCATTTTAAGGTACTTTACTCCTACCTCTCTGTAGTTACACATGTATGCAGTCTGCAAATACTCCTAACAAATCTAGTAAAGGACTCAGTGTGAAACATTTAACTTTTAAGCATTTGACTCCCACAGTGAAATCCCGAATTCAAGTGAAGCACCTTGATGCATCTCTGCGATTAGAGGAAGAGTTAGGTACCTCTTAATGGAACCTAATATATTTCGCTAAGGAAAGGTAAGCTACGAAAGGACAGTGTGCAGCTGCTTAAAGTCACCCAGCAGACAAGGTCTGAGGATGGGCAAAGGACTTACCAGTCCTATCATGGGACTGTGGTGAATTATCTGTTTCAGAACCAGGAAACAGCTTCTGAACTTAGATGCCTCTTTCTTTTCTCTCAGAGGACTTAGGAGCACTCAACCCTTGTCTGTCTGTTTCTGTGTTGCTATTGAGTGAATCTGTCTGTGGTTTGGGGAAAGTTGATGTTAATCCACCACAGCACTATGTAAATAAGGAACAGTTTGATCAAAATGTGATATGAAGACTGTATTATGAAGATGTCTTTAGTTTGCCATGGCAGAATTTGATGTTAGCATGTCTTTTCCTCCTTTTAATGTGTTATCCTTCCACTATGAGGAGTTCTAGTAATGCTACAGGCATTATCATACATGTACACCTCAACATCAGAATATTTGCTGCTCTTTCTATGGGACTGTCTCGCCACTTAAGAATGATTTGTTCTGGCCTATGGTAGGGGTTTTAGCACATCTCTTTATTAGAAGCTTTGAAATTGTAATACTGGTTCAGCTTTGCTTTTGACTGGCTAGTTATGCAAGTGGTGATAATATGATGAATCTCAATTTTAATTCCCAGAAGAATTGCAGGAACTCACTGCAAGGAAACCCAGTTCTGCCATCAAACTACTAACATGCTGTACTGCTTTGCTTGTGACTGTCATTACAATCACGTCTGTCAGTTCATCTACTTTATAGAAGTCCGACTTGTCTATAATAATGAGGTATTTCATGTACAGTTTGTTGTGAGAAAAAGCATGCTCCTGTTTCAGTCTGGGTCCTGGCGCTACAAAAGTCATTTGTTTCTTTCTGTTGCTTGGCTTGCATTTTTTCATAAGTATGACATCCATCCGCCGGACCTCAAATATTTTTAATAATCTTAGTCTAGTATGCCTAGCCTTCCGGATAAAAAATTTTGTTCTAGATCACTGTGTTCCTGAGAGAGGCTTTGTATTTGGCTATGTGAAAGCAGGATTGTGATTTTTCTACCTGTTTATTTGAAGCAATTTATAAGTCCAAATAATCACACTAAGTCCAAAGAATCAGTGATTCTGATGCTGTCAAGTGGCAGGTGGAGCTACTCTTGCAGTGCTTGGCAGTTTGAACAGGATGATGGATCACAGCACATGAAAATCTTTGTCTGTAGTGGATTCCTGGATTCTTTCCAAGCCCTGTCTTGAACCTGGCATATAATTGACTTGGACAATGCTTCCCAAGATTTCTGTTTCTGTTACGTTCATGATCTCGCAGTGCCGTTCTGCTCAGGATAAGCAGGCAGCCAAATAGAAATTGATTCCTTTCTGGACGTGCATATTTCTAAGCCTAATTCTTGAGATTTCAGTAGCATAACTGGGAGGTTTGGGGAGTCCTTAGCATTGTTGTCATAAAAACATTCTCCTGGTGGCTATTACCAGTGATCACCAAGGGCAGGCACTGCTCTGTACGGGAAGGCAAGCTGGAAGCTGAGTGTAACAGCAGGGCAGGCAGGGGCAGGGGTCTCACTACCATGGGGAGAGTCCCTCAGTGCCTGAGCAAGGAGACCAGAGCAGGTCCAGTGACAGTGACCTGGTTCAGTCAAGAGTCCAGATCGTGAGACAAGCCTATAGAGAAGAGACAAGTCTGAGGTCAAGCCAAGAAGTACAACCTATGTGTTAGGGTCAGGATCAATGGGTGTACATGGTTAGGCATGGTAATGGTTGCAGAGTAGCTCAGGCAGTGACCAAGGATAAGAGACTGAGATTAAAAGCAGCTCCTAAATGAGCTGAGGCTTTTCAAATAGCTTGTCCAGGTCACACAGCTGCACTACTGAAGCTGGCCTTGCACCCAGGCAGCCAAACCTCCAGGGAGGGCAAGTGGAGGAATGTACTCAAGGCACTGGCAATTACGTCATTTTCTGCTCCAAAGATTCTCCATCCTTAGCATGCAGATTGAAGTTTTCCCATGCAAATCTACTGAGCCATTGGAAATACTGATCTTAATTAAAAACAACTACTGCAGCCTTTCTTTCTCTGGTATTCCATGTATTGTTGACATGTCTTCGGTTTGTATTTCAATAAGTTGATACTGTGTAAAGTGAACAATAATCATATTTATACTGAATTTTTGGCCAGAAAATGGCCTGAAGACAAACAGGTGAGACAGTGGAAAGAATGTTTTGCATATGATTTACAAATCTCAATAGTCTTCAAACTGACCTGACTTCTTCAGTACGGCCCATCAATTCTTGTTCTTTGTTTAGGGAAGGATTTATAGCCCTTGCAAAGCTATGAATTACACTGTGTTTTCTTAGAATTTTATCTTAATCTTATTTAGCTCCTTGTTTATTTTCTTGACTCATTCTAACAAAAATACAAGGTTGTGTTAAGGACCTGTTACTGCCTGCATAGCGCTGTCTACTCCATCCTGAATTCTTTCTTCCGCACAGCAGAATACTATCAAGAACTGATAATCTTCTGCTACTTGCCACAGGGAAGCTTTGTCTCTGTTGGTGTGTAGAGAGGTTACTGTCCTCCTAATCCAGGTAGTATCTGTCTTTGAAGTATGTTTTCGTTTTGTTAAATCAAGCAGCTTACTACAGAGCTAAGTATTTGGTAATTATCTTCCCTTAGTACTTTGTTTAAACTACTTGGACCTTTGCAAATTCACAGCTTGCCTAGCGTTCTCAATGACTGCCTTGATATTTGTTTAGCAATGATGGGGTGGTTGGAGTTTTTTCCTCATTTTCATTATTGCTCCCACTATTTTGTTTGTTTGTTTGTTTTAATGCAATGGGTGTTCTACAAGACAGATGTTGTACAGGCTGAATTGTTTTATTTATTTCCAGGTATAACATCCTTGGAAGGCACCCCAGTCTTTCAAATACAGCTTGGTAATTTTTAGCAGCTTTGGAATAGGGATACCATAGAGAATTGCCTGCTCTGAGTTATATGTGTTTTGCTCATTCTTGTATTTTATTAATAATTTCTCTAGGTTCATAAGTTCACTTGTTTCAGCTGGTAGCTGTGTCTCATGTATTTTTACAATCCATACTTTGGTCT
Source organism: Haliaeetus leucocephalus (assembly GCF_000737465.1). Taxonomy (NCBI): domain Eukaryota; kingdom Metazoa; phylum Chordata; class Aves; order Accipitriformes; family Accipitridae; genus Haliaeetus; species Haliaeetus leucocephalus. The sequence goes on from NW_010972528.1 coordinate 16,109,110, forward strand.
ATGTACTTTACTTTTGTATTTGGATTATAATTTACATTATCTAGTAGCATTGTGGCTGTGCCCCAGTGAAATTTTAATTTGGTTCAGGTTAGTGCAATTTTGCCTTGGTTGTGGTGGGTTTTTTTTTTCCTTATTTAAGGCTAAGTGAGTCTTTACAGGCCAACAGAGTCTCTGATGCTCTACTTTCTCATTGGCATTCAGTTTTCTGGTTGTTTCCGTGCCTGCCCTTGAATCTTATGCTAGCCTGAGCTTTATAAACCATTTATTTATTTTTGTGCTGCCTTAATGTTGGACATGCCAAATCTCATCCCCTGAGTCACTGCCTGCTTCCTTGATATGATGCCTTTGTACTTTGATTTTTCCATCTACAACCTTTGACATGATGTTTTCTCTTGCTACAATTATTGCTTATAACCTCATATGCAGGGCATTTTCCATTATCATATTTTTCCTCTACAGTATCAATAGGTCTTCTTTTGCATTCTGTTTATTTCCTCTTTGTGAATTTGCTTTTGCACTTAGAGTTTTGGCATATTTTCTCTTGTATTTTCATGTTTTCCCTGTGCCCTGTTGGTGAACTTTCTCTGTGCCTACTCAACTTAGTATTTTGGGTGGGATGCTGTATCTGTTTAAATCTATAAAGACAGACTTAGCACAGGTTTTCTGAATATTCTTCTATGAGTACCTGAATCTTTCTTCCGTAATAGTGATATACTACAATACATGAAATATTTTTTGTCTGGTATGTGCATGAATTAGCCCTGCTATGCAGTCAGGCGCAAGTGATGTATGTTGAGAACCTACCTTAGCAGTAACACTGGAACATTGTTTTTGCAGAGCGTCTTCTAGGATTTTACACAGCCTCCTCAATCTGCTGCTGCTGTTGTTTGACTATGTGATATTATTAAAAGATGTGATAGCATTTGTCTATGACAGCTCAGAGTACATGAGCTCTTAGTTTGCGTCCTTTTTTAATCCAGATCCACTACAATTCAGTAATTTTTTTCAAAGTGATCACAAAGAATGTGCAATTTCACAACATATTTTCCCTTGCCTTCCCTTGCATCTCAGTTGCCATAATGGTGATAGTTTTCTTTTTTTGTTTAGGAAGGTTTTTCAAATATTCATGATTTTGTATTTCATGGGTCTGCAGGAGATAAATCATTCTTGATATCAGGTTCTGAGTTGCTGTAAAAGAAGAAAGCAAGCCAAGACGATACAACATTTAGTCTTTATTCTTTCTTTGAGATATCCTGTGGAGTTCTTAAATTTTCTAGACATAATCATATGCATGAAACATTTACCAACCTGTTCACCTCTGGATGCTCAGCTGGGAAACTGTCTATCATAACAGTGAAGAAATATCACAGTATTTACGCGTAGCAGCTAGTATTTAGACTTTATCAAGAATACTAATGTTAGTAAGGAAAGGTCACAGAGATTATGAAGCAGATTTTTTTCTCAAGTAGTAACAGTGCAAATTAATATTAATGCCCGTCATATTCAGAGAGAATTTGTTTTATTTTTGTTTTAAGACAGTGGATGTTTCAGTAGGTATATCTGAGAGTATCCTGGATCTAGATCACTGGAAAACATAGCCACCGATTTTTAACAAATTTATATTCTGTTTCTTTCCATATAGTTTGAATTAAATGTCTTTTCCAATATTGGAAAACATAATTGGTAACATCTATCTTTTATTCAGCTGTACTGTCTATGATAGACTTCAAAAACAATTAGAATCACTACATTTTATTTCTTTGCTTGTATTTATCTTATCAATAATCTGCAAGCTTCAGAGAGCCAATTTGTGTCCTGCTGGACAAATACAGAAACCTTTTCAGAATCATCCTCTTCATTTCCTTCCTTTATGCAATATAAACAGATGAAAAACTTTTTCAGTCATTGTTGGATTGAGCCTCAATTACCTCCAACTATGCATGGCTGGCGGACCTTATTAACTCCTAGTTAGTAAGTCTTTGCAACTTTTTTCCCTGTTATCCTGACTTGTAAATAAATTTACATATTTGCTAAGACACTTGTATTTAGGCTCTCCATTGACCTTTCTGAGGCTTGCAAAATGACAAATGAAATGATAGCATATCTTAGCAGCACTACTGAAAGAAAAGAAATGGTGTGACAGATCAGTGTGGAGCACCTCGGCCCCATTTAAGGTAGCTACTTGTGTTTTGTCATTTGAGGTAAGCAAGAGCTTTCTGTTTGAGATGCTTTATATGGGTTGTCACTTCTAGGCAATCTAAAATAAACTGCAGACTATACTCGACAGAAGTGTTGCTAGATGGTTGATTTTTCTTTACCCAGGCAAACAATATAATATGTTTAGATCAAAGCATGGTCAAAAATCCAAATTTGCAGCCTGGACCCACAAATGTAGAAGATTGTTAGTGAAACATTGTGAAGTTGTTAGGAGTACTGTTATCAGCTACAACAGAGATGAAATTCCATTTTGTGTCTTTGTCACACAAAGACATTGACCTGTTACTATTAAGTACAACAGAATAATTGAAATTAATGAGGCAGCATATATAATTCTAAGAAGGCCAAGAAAAGGGAAAGCAGACATGTGCTAGCCTTTTCTACACTTTCTATTCACAAGGTGCAGTATTTTCGATTGCTTGATTAAGAAATACCTCCTGTTCTGTTTGTAGAGAATTGAATTACATCTTGCATTTGTTTGTGATCAGCAGCACTATTTCTAAGCTGTTCACACATTAATAGAAAGCTGGCTTACTTTTTAAGATAAGATTAAGAGGCTTGTGAATTTAAAATGAGTATTTGCAGTGCCTGCTTCAGTAGAGTGGATCTCAGGGGTTTTTTCACTTACACCAGTTTGACATTAGTGGTAATGCCACTGTCTTGTATAGATTTATCATTATAAAGTACATGAAAAGAATTTGGTATCTTTTTCAAAAAATAGAAAAATTCTGTATAGGTTGGGAAAAGGGCCAGACCTGTAGCTAAGTAAAACAGTGATGCTGATCCTGGCAACTGGGTTTCTTTACAATATTAGCATAAACTGTCTACTGCAAATTGCTGTTCTAGTCTTTTTAAATATCACAGAATTCTAATCTCTGAAAGAGCTGTAGAAGTTCAGAACTGGAAGTCATTTAATAGGTCTCATTCTGTCTCCCAGTCTAATGAAAATGCTGGTAAATCTAGACCATCGCTAATGAATACTTCCTTAGTTTGTTCTTAAAAACTTTCTATGAAGGAGATTTTCTGGACTCTCTAGATAACTTATTTCAATGCTTAACTGCTCTTAACAGTTACTGTAGTTTTCTTAATGTCTAACTTAAATTTTCTGTGCTGAAAATTAAACCTATATCTTCTTGTCTAAGGTTCAGTTTAGATAGAGCAACTGATCACCCTCTCCTTTATAATAACCTCATTTGTGAAGACATTTATCATGTCCCCCTCCATCTTCTCTTTCCTAGTTCAGACAAATCCAATTATTTTAACCTTTCACAATAAGTGATGTTTTCTAAGATCCTAGTAATTTTTGTTGCTATCCTCTGGAGTCTTTCTAATTTGACTGCATGTCTCCTAGTGTGAAGACCAGGTATTCTAGATGAGGATTCCTACAGCCTATAAAGTGCAGTAATTATCTCACTGGTGTTCTGTAGGAGTGTGTCGTAATTACATCCCTGATTTACATTTGTCTTCTTTTTTTCAACCAAAAATGTTACTTTGGTCAGCCAGAAGTAGTTTGTGGCCTGTTCTAGCCTCAGCCACTTAATCCCTGGTTTTGTAATTGTAAGTTTATTTTGCCTTCCTCAGGAGAATACTTTGTACTTGTCTTTACTGAATTTCATCTTACTGATTTCAGACTGTCTCTCCAATTTAGTAGGATCAAAATCATTAGGAATTCTGATCCTGTTGTCCAAAGTGCTTAGCATCGTCCACAGTATGCAGTGTACTTTATCTTCCTTTACTCAATGAATAAATACATTGAATTGTGTTAGACATGGAGCAAACCCCTGGGAGATCACGAATGATAAGTCCTCAGAACTGGACAGTTACTAACTGGTATCTACACACTGAGTGCACTTTTTTCCAACATTTGTGCACTCATCTAACAGTTGCCCAAGACAATATCTTGCTTTTCTTAAGAAAGAGTTATATGGGACAGCCTGATTAAAACGAAGCTATTTTTTGCTTCCCAAAAATGCCAGTTTCTTAGTCACAAACAATTTTTGTTCTATCCTGGTGCAAAATGCCAACATAAATCCTATTTCTGAACTGGTATCCCCAAATGTGAACACTGGTGGTAAAAGTAATTGTACCTAAGAAGTATTGCAGTCCCTTGTCCATCTGTGGTCTACAGTTTTTTCTACATCAGTGGATTATTCCTAAACAGTGCATAAACAGCCATTAATAAATAGCTGTTCACATAGCTAGACTGAAATCTGAATATGGAAACTTTCTTGAGCGATCTGTGTCTCTCCCAAATAAATTCAGTATAGCTGTAAATCGGAAAATGCTCAAGTTCCAGTACTAGTTTCAGAAAAAACTGAAAGTTTCGGTCCGTTTCAGCTGCTAGTAGTCTCTGACAGTGGTTGCTGCTGAAAGTGTTTTAGAAACACAAACCCTGATAAGGTTTGGAACTGTTCTGTTTTCTGAAGTACAAGTTGAATGGGATTTTTTTTTTTTTTACTGTGCAACACTAGCTGTACAGTGTGTGCTCTGGGGTGTAAAAATGGACTCCATTTCATTCATGTCCTATTTAATAAAGCTGCAGCTGGGACTTTTATTAATCTATTATTTTTTTTCCTTCTTTAGGCTACATATATTTCTAGACAGTCCTGAAAAATAATCATCAATTAGTAAAGAATTAAGGTTTTTGAGGTAAATTAATAAAAATAAATATAATACATTGCATCCGTTACATATATATATCATTACATATTTCACCAATCAATTCTTACTAAAGTTTTCTGAGAAAGTCTATTAGCTGTTTTAAATGTATGCATAATGTGCTTTGAGTGACATTATCTCTTAATTTAATATGCCACTGTTTCTTCATTTGCCTTCTGTTCTGCAGAGTTCTGCCTTGTTTTCTGTTTGAAATGCTATGGTATTTCTAAGCTAATCAAAATAACTAACTGGCTACAGTTATTTAATTTCCACAAACCCCCAGTTTTTTTTCATCTGCAAAAATAAGGACGTCTGTGACGTGATTTTTTTTTTTTTCCCAAATAGCTGGAAGTAGAATGACAAGAGAAATGACAGTGACTGAGGCAATGCAATTTAATGCAGAGATCCAGGCAGCTAGCACTATTTTAAATCATGGCGTAAGTTTCACATTAATTGTAATTTGCAGTAGCATATCAGAAGGAATTGAGGCATAAGAAGGAAAATATTTGCATGGTAATGAAAGTATCTTTTATATCTGTTTGTATTTTTGTAACTCCCTGAGGATTTCCCTGGGGAACAAAAAGCTTAATTTCTAGGAGGAATTCCTGCCATAGGTTCCTGGCTGATCTTGAAAAGGCTGATTAAGATGTGTCAGTGTAGTCAGGAAAAAACAGTTGCAAGCCTCAAGTCCCTCTGATCCCATGCACAAGCCTATCTCGATTTGGAAGTCCCAGAGTAACACAACTTATTGGCTTTGAGGCCAGAACTGACTTTCATTATACCAGTTCAGGGCTCAGGAATATTCACCCTTATCATGTAGACAAACTCTCAGTTTCTGTCTATGCTGTGGTTCTTGGTCTGTAAATTATGAAAGAATATTAGTACACCTCAGCCTCGCCTTGTTGCTAAGAGAATAGAAGCACTGGCTTGTTATAATATTCATCAAACCCGTGAGGGTACCATAAAAAGATTTTTTGAACCCATCTCTGGAGGTTTTAAAGAAGTAGAAAGCTATATATATTCAAAAGTAAAGAAATTTACTGTGGAGCTTTGGCTGGCTGGACAATGTAATAAGAAGATGGCAGTCCCAGCATGTGGGAAATACAGCTGGATTATGGGATACTTATTACTGGGCACCATAAGACTATAAAGAACTTAGATCAGCTGCAGCAATCAAGTACAAAAAAAGACACAGAACAAAATATTCAGTTTGGTGCTTTGTGTCATGGGGGAAAGAAAATCTTCCTTTTCAGATATCTAGAACTGAGCAGGGTATTTATAAGTGCAGGTGTTCAGCATTCCCAACTGCTAATGCTTTGTACTAGGGCAAGATTTAGAGCCTCCTTTTCCTTTCTTTTCTGAGTTTTTGTTCACATTTTTAAGTTTGCTTACTGTAACATCTTACTCTCTATACCCTTTTCTCTGCTTTTTCAGGCCTATCAGGTTAAGAACATTTTCTTCAGGTTCTGAGTTTTCTTTCTTCTGGGCTCAGGTTTTCTTACAGGTCTGATGTGCTCAGAAGCTTGTTGGTCGCATGAGTGTGTATTCCTGTGCTGTGTTGTGTGTGGGAGTGGACTGCTGGTTGGTGCCAAGGAGACTTTTGCTCCCCTGCCATCACTATCATCAGCCAGCCCATCACAGGCATCTGGGTCTCATCATCTAGGCTGGCTAGAAGGCTGCACTGCCCTTCCTTCTCCCCATGATGCTGACCAATCCACAATTATACACAATGGTCAGATACAAAAAGAAAGCCATGTGTTAGCAGGGACAATTATTGCCTGTTGTTACCATCCTTGCGTGGATTTTCTGCTGGATTGTCCTCAGTATATTTGGATTTCAGTGCAAAACTGAATCAAATTTCTTCTGAAGCTTTTTAAAAAATATTTTTAAAAGTGATTTATCTATCTCCCCTTCTACCACTCCATACTTATACACACAAAGGTGTACACTCTCATTCCTTTCCGCACTTCAGCTTTCTGGTGGCATCAGGAACCAAAGCGCTTTCTTTCCATGAAAACACAAACTGGAGTTGCTTCTCCTTCTACATCACTCATTCTCTTCTCATGAAACTTCTGCTTTTGTATTGCAGCCCCAGGATGTTGGAATATTTTGACTATAGCCCTAAGTATGCAGGTGATTATTCACTGCTGTTTATGGAGAAGGCTGGAGGACATAGCTGTATTTAGTAAGAGAAACCCTGTTTTAAGCTACAAATTAAATAGACAAGACATTAAAAAAAAAATGCTGCTCTTCCTATTTTACTAAGGTGAAGAGGGATTAAGGGCTGGATTTTTTACAGACAGCTGGAGACTTAAAGAATCAAATGGCTGCTGTGGTGCCATGTGGGATTTCCAAATGTATGAAGATGTCCATTTCCTACACAAAGAGCTCACATCTGTATTTATTTCCTTAGGTATGTAAGCATCTTTGAAATCTGGTTCAAAGGGATTTGCTTGAAGCCACACACACGTTTTGAGACAGAACATAGACCTAAATTCAGATCTCTCATGTTCTTGTCCTGAATCTTAAAACAGGACCTGTTGTCTTGAAAAACAGTAGAATTCAGTGAACTATCTGAATTTACTTAAACTTTTCTGTATGTAGTATTTCAGTTTATTTGTCTTTGTAGTTATAACCTGTTCATCAGGAAATGCCTTAAACATTTCTGAGATAAATGTCAAGGATTTTTTTCCTTCCTCAGCTGTTCTTTTCTCTATGATTCACTTATAAAAAAGCAAGGATAAAATACTGAGATTTACATTTTTTCCTGAAAGTTATGAGATTTGTGGTCATTTAATCCCTCCTGGGAAGAAGCTTGCTAGTGTGTCTTTCCAGTCTGATAAATATTTTTCAGGTAGAAAGCAATATATTTGGATGAATAAAGAATCTCAGGGAAAGCAAAGGAAAGCCATTAGCAGCTGTGGATAAATCTACTTCTCCTACAGGTTTTCGATTATACAGTGGGCACTTCCTCAACACACCATGGGGAGAAAGCATGATTTTAAGTGCCATTAAATGCTCTACAGTAAATATCCCCAGTGCATTACAAGCATCAAATGTAGCCCATGGGAGAAGGCACTGAGTTTAATACTCAGATCTTGTTCTGTATTCTCTTCCATGTTTCCCCTTAGACAATGTTCTGCACTAAAGCATCTAAGCAACTCCTATTAAGGAAGTTAGTGTGAACGAGCTACAAGTTTGTCACGTGCTTGCCTTTTCTCATCCTCTCATCAAGTGTCATGTTTTGGTCATTTCCTCTATATTTTTCATTTATTTCATTTATTCGTTCACTTGCTGCTCTACTAGTAGATAGTGTGATCTGGTGCCTGTACGGGGAAATATTCCGTAGCCCATTGGGATTCTTGTTGTAGGTTTTCTTAAGGATTTCATGGTCTCTACTGCAGCTGTACTTTTATATTTAGCTGGAACACTACCATTCTCTTTCATTCATCTTTTATATTGGAAACAAAAGTGATGAAATTGAAGTTAATTACATTATCTAGATAATTCTGAGCAGTGAAAGCTAGGGAAGTAAGAACTATGATTAAAGTTCTTATCAAGAATCCAAGATGAACAAAAAATGAACAAGAACAAAGATCTGTGAGAAGACAACAAAGAGGTGACTTAAAGATCAGGGCTCAGTTTCATAGTTCCTTTTGGCTTTAGGGGCAGTGGCTAAGCCTGTGGTTGGGCTCTATCCCTGTAAAGAGGTTATCAACCCCATGGCAAAGCCAGCAGAATGGGAGTTGTTGTAAAGGCTCAGCTGCCACAGTTTGCAGCCTGGCATATTAACTCAACCCGCCATCAGTTTCAGTTTATGTTAATATACCAGGTTGTGAACTGCAACGTCAAAAGAGCAGACACGCCACCTGCTTTGCCACTGTTGCTCTGGGGGAATTAATCTCCAGAAGAAGGACAGGGTGGACAGGGGGATAGTAACTTCTTTGACCAAGAGAAATAAAGCTGAACTGGATCATAATTCAGAGACCAATCTGCTTACAGTGAGCTGGCACTTAGCACAGCAGTCTTGCAGGGGAAGAAAAGAAATCTCTAAACTACTTGTTTGTTCAGCTCCAGTAGTAGTGCCCATGAGGAAAAAAAAGCTATAAATAAATTTGTGTAACAGAGAAAGAGAAAACCTTAAGTGACCATAGAATCCTAGTCTGAACAACCTTATTGCTCAAATATCTGACAAAAAAGAGGGAAAAGTAAACAGTTCAGATGTTGTTCTCAAAGGTCTGAGAAAAGTAAAGGAGATTTCACAGGAAGTGTGGATTTAACTTCAAACTACAAATTTTCCACTTTTAAAATTCCCTTGAGAAATTGTGTAATGTCAAAACTGCAGTGAAAAAACCCCACCATTCTTTTGAGATTTTAAATAGTTGGAAAAAAATGAATAATAATATATTTTTTAGATATTTCTTCATAAATAAAACATAAATAAATTTTCAGAGTATGACTTGCAAATACTAAAACATACCTGACATCAGCCTTATATATTCTCTGTATTTGAATGCTGCTATTCCACATACGAAAGTGAAATTGTATTGTTGGCATATCAAGACAGTCCCATTGGCTACTGATCTCATATTATCCTATACTGCAAAGAAAGCTTCTGATTTCAGTTTTATGTTATTCACTGTAAATAAGTGCAGATTGACTGTCTTCCTGCTTCCACCACAGTAGATAAAGGATAACCACGTCGATAGAGTTACACCAGCATAAGGAGGAGAAAATCAGACCCAGGGCCATAGTAAGAAAGGAAGTTCTTAGTGATCTAACAATTACTCAGCCTCTGTCTTTTTGATTATTTTCTTTTGGGTGGGTTATAGTTATGCCCCGCATTAATATTTTTGCTTAGTTTCCTAGAAAATACAAATTAAAATAAAAAAACCCCAATTTAAATTACTTTGAGTTTTTCTTCAGCTACCAGCCAAATGTATATGCCTCAGAAACTAATATAACTCTTTGATGGGAATTGCTTATTTTCTGTTGACAGCTTTTTAGTGAAAAAGATAGAAATCAGATTGAATTTCAACAGTGAGAAATTGAGAGCTTGTTCTACCAGCAGGAGTCTCAAGGCCTCTAATTTTACCTCTGTGAGCAAAGATGAACCAAGAATATCAGCAACCTACTTTCCTGCCAGAGAAAGAAAGCACAGCATCCGAAAAGTCACACAGACAATCTGAAACTGAGATTTGTCTAAACTTCAGTGATTTTACCTTGGTTTAAATATGGCAATAAACACACACAGTAGAGATACTGGACTTTATTATTAGGGACCCAACAGTGTGGTACATTACAGTGAAATAAAGCAGACTCATATGTGAGTCTTGTCTTTGCTCACACAGGTGGGGGTCAAGTGTTGCTCTCCTTCATGATCCCAAATCCCAGTTGTGCATCAATCTGCCCCCACTGAGAGTGCCACCATACAGCGCTGGGAGCAGGGCTTTGGTGCTTGTGGAGAATTTCTGCTGGCTATTGCTGTCTCTGATGAGAACTTTAGGTTATTTATATCACATGAATGTCTTCAGTTAAGTTAATAAGTGTCCATATTAACACTGGTATTGACTTCAGGTACACAGAATAAGAATGAGGTCATTAAAATATAAATATCAGAATGCTTTGTCTTCTTTCCAGTGTATTGCAGCATTCTTCTGCTTTGTCCGTTTATGTGTTATATTCTGTGTAATCCAGCATTGTCTTTTGTTGCTGCAATATAACATCATAATGCTTCTTCCTATGCAGCAGTATCATGAACTGTATCAGGCCAATTCTTTTCCATCTCATCATATTCTGTTGTGTCCTAATGATATTACTTCATGCTCAGTTCTTTCCTCGAAGTATTTCTGCTGTATCATCTTTCATCTTTATCATATTGTTTTACTTCCTTTCATCTTGTAGTTTTTTTGTGTCAAATCATAGCGCCACCTCAGCAATCAGATACTGGTCTGTCATGGTTGCTTCACAGCATGTTTCCACCTGAAGAAAAAAAATCATGTAATCTAATCTTCTCACTGATAGTATGTTTTCTGCTTGTGATCAAGTGCTAATTTTTTTGTTTTGGTATCAAAAAGGTATTTTTTGGTCATAAAAACCCTGACAAAAATAAAATAACAATCCCAAGTACTGTATAACACAAAGAAACATAAGGATTTCTCTTTCTTTCACCATTTCTGCTTTGCAGACTTCACTAGAGATTGGCTACTTTTAAAAAAACTTTATGTGACTCAGGAGCAAAATTTTCATCTCCAGAAGTGAGTTACACAAAGCTGATTCCAGTAAAGAACTGTGGCTCCTACCAGTTAGGCCTCCCAAGGAATATGGAGGAGATCTAATTCTGGATCATGATAGTGCTTAAATGTAGCTTTGAAGAGGCCAACCTGGCCAAAGCCAGGGCTGTTGTTGATAAATTATGTTACTGGGGATTTTGATGTAATGAGGCCTTACGTAAGGTACCACAGAAGTTGGCAAATAAACTAGCAAATATTGTTGTGGCAGATTAAAATGTTACTGCCCTTTTTTGTCTTTCCCATCCTTCTGCAGCAGTTTATCTCCCTGCAGTAGACGGAAGTGTATATCCACACGTTAGCATGCCATTTTCTTTAGTGAGGGATCTTACAAGCTGCAGAGGTTCAAGCTGTGCTTGTTAGAGAGGTTGCCATCTGCACCTGTCCTGGAGTTTCCTCTGGAAGTTACAGTCCCATGACAGAGGTGGCTGAATGAACTCCTTATCAACTGCTGGATTAATTTACACTAAAATACAGAAGTCTGTGAACTACAGCAGCTGAGAAATTAGGCAAGTTACCTATTGTGTTGCCTACAAGGTCAGTAGTCCATGGAAGACAAAAGTTGTGGATACTAAGGTCTTAAATCTAACCCTAAAGCTGATGAGACAGAGCCTTTAAGCACCAGTAAACTGGCTGTGGAGGAGCTGAGCAGCAGGAGTACCTGAGTGGACATCCCACAGCCTCCTAGTGTTGTAGAAGGGACGTAATCTTTTAGTGCGAGAAGCAGTAGCAGCTTAAACCACCTTTGGAAAATTTCATCAAGGGTTACTTGCTATCTACACTTCCTCTGCTCTATTTGGGGAGATACAGGTGTCTCAGAAAGCAAGCTGAATTGCTCAGCATCAAGCTCTGTGGTACCACTCCAAACAGATGATAGCAGCAGAAAATTGGGTTCCAAATTTGCAAACTTAGTACACTAACTTAAATCAAAGTCAGCTTTGTTCTGCAGACAGGTTTTCCCATGTTCTCACACCTCTACTTTTAATTAAAATGCTGACAATCAGGGATAAGGGGAACAAAATACAAAGGTAATCATGTACAGAAAAACATATTTCAGCAGAGCATAAGCTATTAGCACTTTCTCGGCTATCTGATCATCTGACAGGCTTAAGGGTAAAAGTGATGTGAATTTCAAATCTCTAGCTGCTCCCCAAGGAGACTCTGTCTCATACAGTTTGTAGTGAAGTGAGACAGTGGAATGCAAAAATGAAGGAAAGGAAAAGACATAATGCAGCAGGATGTGTAAATGTAGAAACCGGGCCAAATTTGACCCTCTTTTCATGCCATTGACTTCAATGCAGTCAGTGTCTGATGAACATCTGTCTCAAAATGGCATCACGCTCCACCTGAACTAACATTTGTCATATCTGTATGTTTAGCTCTGTAGCACTCAATCCATTCAGGAAATTGAGCAGATGTCTAATGTTGAACAGAAGAGCATTTTCACTGAAGTCAAAACAATTAAACTAGCTGTTCACCAAAATCCCTTGCTGAATCAGGACCCAAGTGAAGTAGCTTGTTTCAGATGGTTACCAAATGCCTGGCCGCATTGCAAACCATTCTTTTTTACCAAGACACTCCAAGCTGGCTATGCACTTTCTGTGTTGGGTCACTTTCTCGCACTCCATACCTGTGTATGACTTCTATTTTTCCTGCCTTCACTTAGATATACTTCTGTCACTGATCTGGCAAGTCTAGTTACTATGCATGGGCATCCCTTAAGAGGTCAAGAGCACAGCTGCTTTCCATCACTTCTCTTCTCCTACTCATGCAAAAACAAAAAGATGATTTTACGCCCAGGAAGGTTGCAGCCTGAAGAATTAAATGAGAGCTAACAGAGGAATACTGTCTGCTGGAAGAAAATAGTATTGGAAATGAAACTTAGCAGCATGACAGGCAGCTGGCTCAAAGCACTACAGCCTGTCCTTCAACAGGCTTTTCATAGGCTTTGAGAAGTGGAAAGGTCCTAAGGAGGAAGGATTATACAATAATTTTATGTGTATTTACAGTGAACTATCTACCAAGTGTGAGGGTAGCATGAACTCCTTCAGTAATAGGATTTAGCACAGTTTTAGGTTTTGATTTTTCTGGAAGCTTCTTACACCTAGCCCAAGGATGTGGTGCCTACATCATCCAGAGAGTACAACAGACTAGACTGAGCATAGGTCAAATGTAATTGCAGTTCTCATTTTTGCTCCCTGCCCTTATGTCACTAGTTAACTAGGGTTTTCTTCATATGGAAGTAATTTCCACATCTTTGCTCCTGAAACAAATTGAAACACTGTATTAATCCCAACTTTTTTTTGCTTGGCGTATCCACAGCCTATTTACTTTTTATTACAATTGTAGGTAACCTAATAATTCCAAAAAGACACACTCAAGATACTATAACTGGTTTCACTCTTTTCCTGGCTAATGTGCACATTCGGGCATACTGCTGACTCTTGACCCTTAATGTTTGCCACCAAGTTCGTTGCATATGGTTAGAGGTATGTTCTGCTGCATATGTCTTCTGCACGTTGAATATGAGAAATAAATTTCTTGCAACGTGCTGTCTTTCTTCTCTTGCCTCAGTCCCATCCAGAGCTTTTTGCTTGCATACAAAAGCCCACTGTCTTTTATAAATTGTACATTGAGCTCTCCTAGATTCCAGTGGCAGTGTATCGCTCTGTTTTCCCTTTCTGCACATCTCTATTACATCTTGATTTGCAAAGGATGCATTTCATTGAAAGAAAGACAAAAGGTACTTCCATTATGCTTGTACTTTCATGATATAGCTTGTACAATGTCAAATGGAAAGCACAAGAAGTTGATAGGTTAGCTGTAAGTCTCTAAGCAGGGTAGCTTCCTTTTTTTATGTTCATCATTTTTCATGCCTTGTAGTTTAGGACCTGTCTTTAGAAGGAGGGTGGATGGGATGAACTCTTTAAAAAGGCTGGTATATCAAATGATATTTATCATAAAATATCTCAGGTTTATGTCATTTATAGCTGTAATTTAATTATACCTAATAGGTTTCCCTAACTGTGATATTGACTATCTTATAGGAATCAGAATGAGCCTTTTGATCATCTGTGGGTACAGCTTCACTAATAGGCATAAATCAAAATGTCTTAGATCAACCTTGTACCCCTAAGGCATAATGTAAATGATGAAGGGATGGGACTTCATTTTGTCATATTCTCTTCAAATATCAACTTATATTAAAGAAAACACTTTTCTCAATCACAGGTGCATGTACAAAGAATGAGTGACAACTTGATGTCATCTCTTTGATAAGTCTACTCCCTTGGCATTTTTAGATGTACTTTCATAAATGAGCTTCAATTTGTCTTGCATGGAGTGGAGCTGTATCTCACTGTCTGCAAAGCTGTATTTAAAAATGTGCTTACTACTCCATAATTCACAAAGGAGGGGGGAAGGTAAAGAAAAAAGTATTCTTTGTGTATTTTGCTAGAGACCAACAGGGAAATGTGTGTATTTGTTCCTAAAAGTCAAAGCACCACAGGGAGGAAGGCAAACGTGAAGTCTATGCTGTTCCACCACCAATCTGGCAATTTGTTATATGTTTTCACATGCCACTACTCAGGGGATGATCCTCCAATACCAGAATCTCTCTGTCTGCCAAAAGAAAAAGGCAAGTAGAGAACATTTAATAGCTAGAGCAAGTGTTTTGTACAGCAGGGTGTGTCTCTCTGCATGCTTAAGACAAGAACAGTGACATGCATAGTTTGAGACAAATGTACAGTCTGAATTTTATTTGCACAGGGGATATTCAAAACTATACCACTTAGATGAAAAAACTAATATAAGGATTTTTGATAGTGTAAGTATAGGACCACCTTTTAACACTAAGGGAAGGTCATGTAAGTAATGGAACATATTAGATATGTTATATATTGCATATATTTTTTATATATATATATCAAATAATGTAAGTAATATAACATGAGTCAGATCTTCATCTGATACAAATTGTCAACTTCCATTTGACATCTGGTAGGGCTTTTAAAGTTTTACATCCACTGAGAATCTGCCCCATTCAGCTTTTGAAATGACCAAATATGGCAGCTTCTATAGCATCTATAGAATCAGACCCATCATTTCTCAGTCATTTGAATCTAACAACAGTTGCCTACCATTATTGCTTCTTTGAATTCTAATCTGACATTTAACCTAGCTGGAAATGTAGTGCCTCGTTTACTTTTCTTGCTCTCCCCCCTTCCATTTACTTCTAAATAACCTTTTTCTTTAGATGATTTTCATGAAATTGCCACTAAAAAGAGTCCCATTTGAACTGCCTCATTTGAAAACTGTAAGATAGTGCAAGACATCTGAAGATGTCATTGTAACACATGAAAAACACTTCAGCTAGCACATAAACACTATCAAGTAGAATTTGAACTGAAGTTATAAGCTAGGCTGAAATGATATTTTGTTAATAATTGTCAAATATTCCACAAATAGCACAATTCTAAATAGCACTGTTCTGAGCAATGAGAGCACTGCATAACATGCTGAATTTTTAAACAGAGCTGAACAGAATATAGAATTTCTGTTTGGGAAATGTGGACATCTTTAAGTTCAATTTTGTTCAGAAATGGAACAAACAACTTTCCTACAAAAGGAAAATTCTAAATGGCAGCTTCAAAAAGTAATGTGCATTTCAAACTCCAAAGTTTAGGTTTAAAATTGTCTTTTTATTTTTTATTATTTTGTTGTCATAGTCTGGTTAAAGAAATGACAGTCTATGGGAGAATTTGCTGAGAACAAAAGCATCATCAGAGACTTTGCTGATTTCTTTACCAGTATAATACAGAAGGAGCTGTTTTCGATATCCTTATGTAGTATATAGTGTTACATTTTCTGCTACTGACAGATCATGAAATAATGTGAATAAAAATACAGAATATTTTAAATTAAACTTTAATGTCAAAATAAATATTCAATTTTGGTAAACCAGTTGAAGGTTTTTTATAAGAAAATTTAATGAGCAGTGTTTAATGAGAAATAAAAATAAGCTCCATTTCACTGATATTTTCCAACAGAAGGTTACTTTGTTAGAAATATATTAAACCAATTCATTTGTGTATAATCTAAGGATACATTTATATTCAGTATCTGTCAAGCAGGCAGTGCATTGCTGTTACAAGATCCACTGTTGTCTTTGGCAAATATTTTGCTCAGTAATCCTGCTTCTAAAATTATTATTTGTGCTATGATGTTACTCTTGGATACAACCAAGATCAAATCCCCCTTCTCCTAGAGCCCCTGCTGAGTTATGGAAGAGACAGTTCCAGCTCCAAAGAGCTTGCAGTGTAGCTAGATGAGACAGGGAAATACAGAAAGTATGGAAAGACAGTAAGGGAAATAAGGACTGGGAGTAAAGCAAACCAAGTGACCTGAGTCTTTGCCCTGTACTATTTCTAGACATCCGTGTTCCCTCTTAAGCAATTTTTGTGAATTGCGTACTTTTTAAAAATTCAGTTGATTCCCTATACAGGCAAGGAAACTCTTTTCTGCATGGGTTAGCAAGATCTACAGTCCAACCCTACAGGAGTAAGCATGCTACTTGCTTAATTACAAGCCGGGAACAGGCAAAGCTTGGTCCTGTGTACATATCTCCTGTTGCCCTTCAGGGTTTCTGATCTAACAGTGGAGGGCAGTAAGGTAGGAGGAATGATGCAGTTTCTTTTTGGTCTAACTAGAAATAAAAGACAAATGCCTTATGAGTTACTCAACAAGAATAAGGAGGAAAGACGGTAACAACATGACAAAAATCTTGGGAACATCTCTGTTTCCCAAGACTGCTCCTGATAAGGACCGTCTCAGATACCTCCAAGACTCTCTTGGCTTGGGACTACGCTTCCAGATACAGCAGAGCCATTTGCTTGGTGAACTGTCACAAAAGATTCTTTTCTTGTTTTTCTTTCTTTTTTTGATAGCCCAAATTGAATACTTGCCCTACCTTGTATCTGTCATGTTGGCTTTTTAGATAGTACATGTTATATTCTATACTCCAGTGGTCTGCTGTCCTTCTGTAGGAATTTGCAAGGCTTATCAAGTGCCTCTAATGGTGGTGGCCTGAGGGAAAACAGCATACAGTTTGCTTTTACGTTTCTTCTCCACTTTAAAAATATGAGAGATATTAATAGTACAAAGAACAGTTCCCCACTGCTTTGGTCTCTACAACATTGCTGCTCTTTCAGCCTCCATGTTACTAGTGATGCCATGTTACATTACTATTTTCATTATTGTTACTTCCAGCCCATAGTCCATATTCTTTTCCCATCTTATTGTCTGCTTTAGCCCCAGCTGTGGCTGGTCTTCCCTGGAGAAGAAAGGGGATTGAGAGGATTGGATGTGCTGCAGCAGGATCCCCCGAGAGTTGTGAGTGATTGAGGGGCTGTATCAAATCTCCTGGGACTCTTGAGCAGATTTATTTTCAAAGATAGTTGTTGATCAAAAAAAGATAGTGCATAAGCTGCTATCCCCCCTGGAATAGCCTCAAAGGAAGTGTGCCTCAGAGACATATTCCCTCCTTGCTTCTCCTTTGCTTCAGGGCAGTAGTAATTTGCTGTAAACCAAAGGCAGCAACAAATTACACTATACTGATGGCAGGTCAGTTTGCCTGCCCATCATGTAAGATGGAAGAGAAAGCACAGCAATAACTTCGCGGGCTTCTCAGGGTATGCAGGAGGAGTATCACACTATAAAACTCACTGATCTTGCATACCTATGTTCCACATGGTTGACATTTGAGGTGAAGGGGGGAGGAATCTTAATTTTATTTGTCCCTGACTCAGCATGGAGTCAAAGTCATTATCTAGTTTGAAATGTCTGGGTTTAGTGACAGGTTACTAGAAGCTCTGGGAATTGTTTTCTGCTTTCTTACATAAAGAAACATCCAGCAAGAGGGCATAGAATTTATTCTGTTATTGCATGCCTAACACTAATTCAAACATTGTAAAAAGCATTATAATAAAGTGTTCTTATTTAGAAGTGCTTAACAATTTACAGTAAATCACAAACTAAGACATGATGCTATAATTCTTTGTAGGTGTGTATGTGTCTTTGCACACAGATTCACACCATTTACAAACTGTGAGATACTGGCATTAGGCACACCATGCAAAGTCAATTATAAAGAAAAGTAGGTTCCTCTTGTTAATTAAATAAATCCATAAATAAATAAAAGACAGCAGTACTATGACAGGCAAATAGTTCTTCAGCTCCTGAATAAGACATTATTCAGGGAAAAGAACTGACAAATATGATACAAGTATAGTATGTCTTCTCATTAAAAAATGCTTTTTATATATAATGAACAGGAAAAAGTAACTTAAAATATCTTTGTGGAAAGCTGTGCTTCCTTTCTGAGAAAATGAGCAATGTTACCTAAAGAACAGAGCACTCAGTTGGACACAGCAGCCTGGGTTTTGTGCTGGGTTTTGTTTCTGGCCTGGGTTTTGGATGTGGTCAGGTTATCATCTGTAATGGTAGTAATTGCACCTCCGCTGCAAAGCATTCAGAGGTCCATCTTTAAATTACATTGCAGCTAGGTGAAATTATTATTATTATTATTATTATTATTATTATTATTATTATGCAAAGAAATATATTTTTCAGTCTGTAGTGCAAATCTTTGCGCACACACTAAAAAGGGAAAACAAAGTTGTTTGCCAGTGTCTGACTCTGCTGAGAAACCTTATCTAAGGAAAATGAAGTTGTGTCAGACAGGTGAAGGACTCTCCCAAGTTATTAATTCATTTTGAATAATTCATTAGCTAACACTCTTAAACTCTGATAGTCCCAGGTAAATCCCAGAGAGGGGTTTTGTGGTCCCTCAGCCATGCTCCTCATCAAATGCATTAAGGTTTACATAATAAGAGGATGTGTGAGTGTTTTTAAAGAGATATTTATTCTGGAACTTGTAATTAGTGCATAGTGTCTAATTCTGCGATGAAAGTAAATGCATATGGTAATAGAGTGCACTCTGCATGGAATGGCAGCGGGAACTGATGTATGGCTTCTGTTGATAAGTAAGTTAATGTGTCTTCTTCAGTTGAAAGTGTACTATAGTTTTTGCTTGGCACTCAGATTTCTGAAGTTTAATACAGTATTAAGGAAAAATCCTTTATCAGCCCAGTGTACTCCAGTATATCAGTGGGCAATGCAGAGTCAGAGTCTTACCTTATGTAAACTGGTGTATATTCTCTGAAATCAATCAATTTACCTTTAAAGTGTTAGCAAAAGTCTTGCTGAGTTACAATGAAGGAGGATCAGTCTTTCAAAATGCAAAAGAGATGTGAATACAAGAGTGTGTTTAACAACAAAATTTACCTTCCAAATTCCTAGAGGGATTAATATGCTGCAAACATATTGCCCAAAAGCACCCTCTTCTTCTACAGTTATTACAGGAAAACTGAGTATGTTGCAGTCACTATTTTTTCTAACTTCTTATTGAACCTAAAATGGTCATTGAATTAAAGTTTAACAAATAGATCTTTTTAAAACTAAATTAATAAACTTCCTTATTTCTCAGCTATCTAAGTTCATAGCCTTTACTTAATGATGATGCACTTGATTAAATAAAATGAAAGAAAAATGAAAGTTCTTTCAGACATTAAAATGAATAATGAGTTTAGACTTAATCCAAAAGCAATTTAACTTTAAACATTCATATGAAATTAAATGAGCCATTGAATTTGCTATATAAGCAAGCATTAATCTTATCAATCTATGAAGACTGGAATGTTATACAGTGACCCATTAATTTCAAAGCCTAATACAAGGTCTGTTTAATGCCTGCAGTCTATTAAAAAGTCTGATCCTACAATATTACTGCTTTTTCATAAAAGTTTAAACTCCAATTCATTCTTTTATTGCTTTGATCATTTGATAATCTGCTATGACAAGATTATGGTTTCAAAAAAATCCCCAAATATATAATTTCTTTGCATCTGTACTTGCTTCAAGTTTGAACTTTAACAGCAACAAAGGATTTGTTAGAAAATCTAAGGATTTGAACAGTTGTGATACTGGTGCATATGTTTGCTGTAATAAATGTTCAACAAAAAAATAGACTTTATTTTATCAGATGCTATTTAGACTAACAGCCTTACCTATATTCTGAGCAGTATCTTTTCCAACTCAGTAGAGAGAGCTGTGGCACAAAAAAACCACTGCTTATTCAAAACATCTCTAAAAGAAAAAAAGAAGATTCTTGTTATGACAGATGCCTTTGGTGTATTTTATTTCTATTCGACTATACTGCTTTGTGCAAGCATGGATAAAGACCAGAAATTTTGCTTTCAAGGTTTCTTTACAATAGTGCAAGTCATGTTCATTAGCAAAAATTTTAAAAAATTAGTTTTTGAAAACTGCCCTTTTTACTTAATGAGGTGATTCAATAACAGAATTTAATGGCACTACATGTTAGCTCCTGTCATGGAAGGTCATGGTTTGCGATTTCTGTTTCTAATCAGTAGTTGCTTCTACAAAAACCAATCAGAGGGAAAGGTTGATATTTAAATATGTTTATGTTACTAAACAGGTGTTCCTCTTTGAAATACTATACCTAATTCTACCTAATTTTCACAAATCTAAGGTCAATGAGAAATTACTCTTAAAATAAGACAAAAACAGTTCCAGTGTGGTTTTAAATGTAAAGAATAATAAAGTAGCTTGATGAATACTCTTTTTTTGCTATGTTATTGACCATACACTTTAGAAATGTCTGCAAAATTCAACCATTTTTTTTCTGTGTAGGAGTATACTTCCATTGCCTGTAATACTTTCCTTGACTTACATCTGGTTGCAGAAGTCTGTGAAATACGGATCTAGTAGTACTGTATCCTTGTACAAATAAATGACTGTTATTAACTTTTAAGAGTCTTAACATTTTGGTCCTGTGCACTAATTAGGAATGCAAAGGTATGAGCAGATTACTTATGTAAACTCGTGGAGCTCATTGGAGCATTTCCCAGTTTACATTGGAGACTGTATTAAAATCTGACTTGCTAAATGGTAGTATATTCCTTTTCGGATATATTTTCTTGCATTAAGAACAAAGGGATCATATTTCAAGGGACAGGACAAAATAAAAGGCTGCTAGTGTATTTCTGTGTTATGTTGCAACAGTTTGAAGAAGTACTACTGTACTCAAGTAATTATTCAAGCAGTAGGTGAACTCAGGTAATAATAAAATCACTTACTTTCCTAAGAATATTAATGTCAGGATGTTACTCAACACTTCAGGCATCTTTTATTCCTGATAGGCCAAATAAAGTTAGGTGAAAGGAACCTTTTGCACTACCACACAGAAGAAGGTGGTAATGGGATTGTTCCTTTGAATGCATTCCTGAGCAGAAAAATGCACTATCCTGCAGAGAGATGGGAGGCATCTGCAGGAGTAAGCCTTAACAGCGGGAAGTGTTTGGAAGGCTTCTGAGTTTGTTAGCTTTCGTCAAGGCTGGCTCTAATCATATGTCCTGTCTCATAATCTTGTCCATGGTTATGTTGGAAGGCATTTAGGATGCAACTGACTGTGGCATGTGGCAGTACAGTACCTTCAGCTGCAAGCTGTGTCTAAAAGGGACTTTTGTCTCTGATTTCTAAGAGGTGGTATATCAGGAACCGATTGATCAGAAAACCTCCCCTGAGGTATTTTTTAAGTGTTTATTGAAAATATTATTTAAGTTTTATTGGGAAGTACATTTTTGTCATACCTAAATGCTTTGAAAGATATTGTTAATTTTGCTGAATTTTTATTTTGGGAATAACAGAAGCTTGTGCTGGTAAAGCACTTTTTGATTTGCCCAGCTTATATTTTCCAATAAAATATTCTTATTTTTCCTTTCAAATGAGGTCTTCATTTCAAATGTCTTTCTATTTTATATTTTACACTGAAGTGCAGTTGCAACCAAATGAAGCATTTTGATTTTCGTCAAAATAAAATCTGTCAGTAGCTGGCCTGAGACGGTATTTTGGTTTGTTACGGTTGGAATCTTCTTTCATGGAGAATTTTGAAGTGATAGGATTTGCTTCCTGATGGGCATGAAAACAGTTTTGAAATTACAAATTCTTTAGAAAAAGGAAAATGCCATTCTTGTCACAGCTCTGGTGCTTTCTGAGTTGTTCCCTGTTCACTTGCCACATGATAAAAATAGGATGTTGAGAACATTTGCCACAAGTATATGCTAAACGTAAGCAGAGCAGATTTCCTTCATGCAGTTCTGCTTCAATTAATATTGTACCCTGATATGGACTGGTTGAGTTAATCTGCAGTGTGTAAATCTAGGCATCAGCATCACCATCAGCAGTCAGAACTGTCATAATTGGTTTAGAGTAACTAAAAGGCTGACAAAGAAGTAAATTTAAAAAAAAAAAACACCCCACTTTGGTTATGCTTGTCTTCTAAACAACTCTAATCTAAAAACAAAGACCATATCTAGGTTTTTATTTTGTTTCAGGCATTTGGATACAGGTTCTTGACTCAGACCCTCAGTGAAATACAGGTCACCAGCCAAAGATCTTCTTCTCAATCTCATTTTGACTATTGCAAATGAAGAGTAGTAACATGTCGTGTAAGCAACAAATGATGTAGTACAACACATTCGGATTTAGATTCAAGAGTTTGCAGCCTTAAAAATGATCTTGGTCTAGAGTTTCTGTTTTGGCCAGTGGTACTGTCACCTCTCACAGCAAGTTCCCCAAACAAATACCAGATCTGTGTGTTACTCCCATCTGTCTAATACAGGCTGGTATTACTGCAACTAGAATATAGTATTTGAACTGCAGTGTTCACTCATATTCCTCAAAAATGAATTCTTCTTAAGGACAGA
Source organism: Haliaeetus leucocephalus (assembly GCF_000737465.1). Taxonomy (NCBI): domain Eukaryota; kingdom Metazoa; phylum Chordata; class Aves; order Accipitriformes; family Accipitridae; genus Haliaeetus; species Haliaeetus leucocephalus. Next base: position 16,132,121 of record NW_010972528.1, read on the forward strand.
TTGTACCAGGAAGCCTATGCAATGAAACCAATTTTCTGGAGGGGCTGTGCAAAATACCAGTTGGAATTTGCCCGAGGCATTGAACTGGTTCTTTTACATATGAAAGAACTATAAACATACTAAAAACCTACAGTTTTATCCTATTCTCTTAATCTTTCAGATCCCAGAAAACTGAGTAGTTCAAACAGTACATCTCTCAGGATTGTAACCCTGGAGCTTTTACTACTCATTTATTTATTCTTTGTCAGCTTTTTCTGCTTTAATGGTGGATAAATTATTAGTTATTTGGTTTGTATCCTCTCTTTCTGAAAAACATTGAAGGCAGAGTTAACAGCCAAAGTCCTGTGGTCCAGAGCTGGGAATCCCTTTCTAGAGTGACTCTTTGTGGTGCCTCATCAACATTTCACAGAATCGCAGAAAGAGTCTAGTTGAGAGGGATCACAGGAGGGCTCCTGCTCCAACCTCTGAATTCAGACCAGGGCTGTCTTGAGAATTTCCACATTTGCAGATTCCCACAGCCTTACTTGACTCCTGTTGCAGTGCTTAATTACCGTTGTTATGATTTTTTCTTTCTTACATCAGGTCAGAACTATTTATGAACAAGTCAGCTATGTCATGTTCAGGAAGAACATTTCCAGACCGATATTAATAAGCCAGGAGTGCCCTAAAATACAAGAGCAACAAAGGATGAAACAGTCTTCCCTGCTACCACCTATAGAATTCTGAATTGTAATACTACTTGCCTGGAAAATAGTTCCATTGCGTCACGTAACCAAAGCTGAGTTCAAGACCTAGCCTGTCATTTTCAGATCCCGAGATGTCACAGTCACAGCCTGTCTGCCTTTCTTCAGTGTGAATGACGTTAAAGGTGGTGATTCTTTTCCCTCACGACTTGATCATACTACATAAACTGTTAAAGTAGGACAAGTACCTAACAAAGCTTCTTCCTCAACACATGCCACAGCAAGAAAATATTTTTTAAATTGTTTGTATAGTTTTAACTATTAGGCTTTGATTAGACTAACAATTTTCAGACACATTGCTATTTACTTCTGTAAATGTATTTGCAAAGCACACAAATTTGACAGATGGATTTGAGGAGTTCACTTTGCTGTGCAAACAAAATGCATGCACATCATAAAAACCAGGCCTTTTAGAGAAGCACTAAAATGAGAGATTTTTCTAAATAATTAATTTCTAAACCAACAATTGAACTCTCCTAATAATTACTTTGAATACAGGAGATAAGGTTCAGTTACTGTCTATGCTGGTTGATAATATAAAAAACTTAATGGAAGATGGTCTTTCTAATAAGAAAGTGAGAATTATAAGCAATAAAACCCAGCATGGGATGTGATTAACGTGAGACAATAATATCCTTGGGCATTTTGCTGTATAAAAGCTGCGTGCTCCCCATAAATATGTGTATTTTGTAATAACCACGCCCCTACAAGTCGGCTGATTGATGCAGGGTTAGGATTTCTTTTTTTTAGATTGAAATAGAGATACATCATCTTAGTAAATTGCTTTGGCCTTAAATATTGTAGCCATGAGATTAATGGAGTTCTGTGTAAGAGATGCTAATTGCTTTATTTCTGATGGGTGATATTTAGATCTTCACACCTCCATTTTCAGGGAAGTAAAATGGTGGTGAGCATCACAGTGGGATAAAACGAATCAATCCCTTCTGAAGAATGAATAATCAATCAGAATTAGAATTGTGCTAGTGCTGATGCTGTCTCTCATTTCTGATTTCATTAGTTACATTGCCAATATGAATAAGTTCACTCTCTTTGAAAGGCTGCAAACAAAGTGACATTTTTTCTCAAGTTAGTTCCCAAACTATGGCACAGTTGGCTGATACCAAAAGCCTGTTGAGGCTTTTTAGGAGGCACAGAGCATTATGAAGTCCTTTTAAGAGGAATACACTGTAAATGTTACCCTCATGTACATCACCCATCGTCCTTTGTCTCTTTTATTCATTCTTTTATGTTTTGTCCCATCTCACCTGCCTCGTTCAATCTTACATCATCCTCCATTCTCACAAACCACTCCAAGCTCTCCCTTCACCTGCATTAGCCTAAGGGAGTGGTAGTGAGGAATAGATTGTACATCTTTATCCTTTACATAGGAAGGACTAGATGGAAATACATGGCTTCAGAGAGAGAATTTATCCCAGAGTTTCTTCTAAGAAAGGTGGTTCTTCAGTCTGAGTAAGGATTATTCAGTACTTTGAATTGGCCATCCTTTCTGTACTAAAAGGAAGGAAATTTATATTATTTTTAGCAGAAGTCACCCAAGGCAGTAAGGAGAGGCATTTCTCTACAGCTTACTTTGATAGCATACAAATGAAGTGTAGCTTGTGAAGAAATATTTCATGGCTTTTGCTTGAGGGGTTTTTATGGAGGAAGTACTAGTGAGCAGCTCAGGAATTTGTCTTCTTCATCTCTCAAACTAGAACCAGCGCTTGAGGCAGAGCCAAGCCCTAGATACAGTCACAGGCATATAGGGCAAGGTTGCTAAATGACATGAGCAACCATTGTCATTTGGAACAACACTGTTTCCGAGATTACTGCATACAGGACTAAAATAACAAGCTGCTTTAAGAGCGTTCCCCATATTCCATGACACTAATTTCTCCTCCACTGAGAATCTGAACTGGCAGATCCCCAACGTCTGCAATTAGGGCACAGAATTCCAACAATGTTATATCACAATAGGTATAATTACAGCTGAGTGTAAGTACCTGCTGTCACATTTGTTGCTTTGTGCATATTAATTGGTTAACCTACTGATGGCTGGCCAAATTCATTCCTTGATCAAAAGGCACTCTGAAACACTTAGCAGAGTATTTAAACAATGGACTTTATTAATACAACGTCAGTAAGTCAGCCCTTCTTAGAGAAAAAAATCTGAATAAGGAAACACAAAGCATAAATTCTTACTGGAAATCCTTCTGGAATAACAAAGTATATCGGCTGATACATTGATTATTTTTTCAGAAAAGCCTGTTTCTAAAAAGAAAGAAAGTTATTAAGCACAAAGAAACAGAATTTCTTAAAAATATTTTTTTCTCTCTCAAGACCAGTATTCTGATCAGTGAAGGGAGATGAAAAGTAGACAATTTAACATTTTTAGAATCTTCTTTATCTTTTTGTATATTTATTTTACTATTAGTTAGAAAATCCTAGACTGACCGGTGTCAACTCACATGTAAATACGCATTTTCCCCACTAAGTATATGCAACTTGCTTTTAAACTAACAAGGTTTAAAACTTTATTAGCTATATGTTTTTTGTGCCTGCTTAAAGAGTTCTGGAAGATTAGGTCACCAACCTAGCGGACATATAAAATTATGGTAGAGCAATACGTAAACTTTTTAGATTGCATAATTTATTATGTATTAGAAGTGAGCTCAGAAGAAAAACTACAAAGAACATTTCATAGATTATCAAAGTGATATACAATGTGTGAACAAGCTGTGTGGAAAATTATGTACAGTGGACCACCTCCTGCTTTCATTGTATATCCATAAGATCCATAACATTCTTTTAATAAAAGTTTAATTAGAAATAGGGCCCGTGGAGTTGTTCTAGATTTAATCACTCTAGTGGAAACACTGATGTGCACAGATGTGCAGTAGCAGGGAGTGGCATCTGGCCAATATATCACTTCAGTCACTGTCTCTCAAGTTTAACCTCTGAGGCTATGCTTGTGTTTTTACTGATAATCAGGAATTGCTGTTATACACATAAATATGTTGGGAAAGGGGAACACTTTAAAATTGTCTCCAGGCCTTCACTGTTCTTTCTGTTGTAGTTTGCTATCATGTAAGTTTCTAAACTTTACAACATTTCCATGTTCTTCCCATCAGACCCTGGTTTCAGTTGCCATCTCACACCTATAACTAGCACAAGCTGAAGCGTTCAGAGTGTTACAACAGGTCCCTAAGAATAATGGTGCTCACCTTAAAAAGAGCAATACTTTCTCATTTATGTGTAGCTTACTAATGCTGAAGAACCTATCTGAGTCCATGGCTTGTTTGTGTAACTTTTTCAGTGATAGCAGATAGGTATGTTAATTTCATTTTGATTTTTAAGGATAAAATGTAACAGAAGAATATATTAAGTAAAAGTTATATTAAAAAACATCCCCCTTTGCCACTTGAGGAAATGTTTGAGTTGTCAATTTTATTAATACCATTGAAGAAACTATTTCCTGGGTAAGAATGATAGACATAAGTGACTTTATGGGGACTCTGCTTTAGCTATGGGAAATTACATTTGCACTCTGGGGTTTCTACGCTGATGGAATATGTTCATTTCCAACTGGAAAAAAAAAAATAATTCTAAAGGGAAACAAAAAAAAAGTTCAGGCTTTCAGGACAACACATATTTGTTCTGTCTGTGTGTAGACAATCTATCAGCTTGGAAATTACACAGCTGTGAACAAAGCCAACCATTTCTCAACAGTGACATTCTGCTATTGTCTCCCAGCAACTTCCCCCAAGCACACGCTTCAAAATAAAGCAATGGCACATTGCTCATACACTTTTTGCTTTCTGTGACAGACATTGTATCATGTTTAATGGCAAAATATACATGTAAACATGTATAAAAGATTGTCAGTTGCTTGCTTTGTTTAAAGATTAGGTAGTTTGTACTTCCCAGGGCTTTCTGCTGTTAGCCTCAATCACGCCCTTCCCACCTTGCCAGTTTTAACTTAGTGGTATGCCTGGGCTAGATAATAGGAGCCATGGGAGTAACTTTATAAAGCTAGGAGATCAAAGGCAGATGTTAAATACAAATTGTACCAATCAAACAGAGCTTACAAAAGAGTAGAATTCACTCCTGTAATTCTATTTGAACAAACGTGTCAGATACAGGAACTGGTAGAAATACCATCTTCATCAGGTCCCACTTTCATCAGCTGCCCTGCATTTAATCCTTTCCCTGCTCATCAGTGGTATTCCTCCATTGTAAAATCACCTCTAAAGACACAATCAAGTTTAATGATCCTTTGCAAAGGGACAGCAAGCTCTGAACTGCCCACAAAGAGCTTTAGTGTGGCAATTTCCCTGATGACACCTTCCTGACAGATTACCTTAGTAGCGCATTCTGATTTGCTTATGTCCTCTTCCTCATGCCACTCTAATCATCCAGTCAAAACTGCAAAATATTCTGTGCTTCATAGGTGAAAATATTAAAGAGAGTGGATGTACTCCAAATGGATCCCAAAACCTTCCTACTAAAGTGACACTGGTATTAGTCTGGCAGAGGAGATTCTGGGAGTCAAGACTGTTCAGAAGGTGGACACATGTATATGTTGATTTCCTGGTCAGGCTTTCACAAGCCCTGCAACCCACTGCCTTCCAGGGGGCAAATCTACTTCAGCGACTTTCAATTCTAAACAAATTTCCTGTCTTCTGGGACAAGATAGAAGGCTCTGCCTACTCAACATGCAATCCAGCCTCCAACTTGGCATTTACTGATTTGCTGGTTTGTCTTCTTTTGTTCTAATAATGTTAGTTTTGCAGCAGGTTATCTATAGTGAGAATATTATTTCCCCATAAAACTTAATTGAATAGCTTATTCCAGCAGAGGGTCATAGCTGAACTGACTTTGCTGGCTTTTTACACAGTGATTGAATTAGTATAGTCTTTAAAGGGTTGGTTGAAAGGCTACCAAAGTCAACAGAAAGATGGGCATTGGGTGTAAATAAAGCCAAGCAGGGGACTGTGCAAACATCTAAATATTCTCAAAGTGTCCTACATTGGGGTGGCTCCACCTGTTATATTTACAGCATTTCTAAGAATTGTAATTGGGCCTGAGAAAGCTGGATAAAACAGCCATAGCTTTTTGGCTGAAATATGCTGAAAATGTAGGGTGTTTGCTTAACCTGTAGAGTTGGCCTAATGTTGAACAAAAATACTTGTTTTTAGAAGCATGAAGACAACAGAAAGACAAATCATGACTGTCAGCTACATTTACCAAGTATAATGCCATTTGGGCACTATATAATAGAAGAAAGCCTAAGCTATTCTGCATGTGTAGGGCTACAAAAATAAGATTATTGTTGTTTCATGGCATTACATTGCACCCAAAACTTGACTTAGTATTCCTTTAATGGTAATAAAAAAAATGTAAATCCAATTCGTTTTGGTAATATGAATGTTGCCTGTAAAGCACTTTTCTTCTATTAAAAATATTTACTAAAACAAACAAAAGGAAAATGCTTTTCCAGAATGACCATAATAGGAATCTGATTTTGAACTTTCTTACACTACCATTGCCAAAAATGTAATTTCAGTAATCCCACTTCTGATTCTACCTTGATTCTCCACAAGTGTAGTTCTGTTTATTTCAGTGGAACCATCTTATTTTGTCCTCATTATACAGATACAAAATCAAGTGAGGCAGAGAATTTTAGAGCTTTATTCAAAGCTCATTGAAGTCAATGAGATACTACCCCTTGACATAAAGCAACCCAAATAATTCCAGAATTTGTTCTAATAGGTGATACTAGTTACACCAGTTGTATACCTGCTTAATTTCATTGATTTCAAATGCATTACTTAGTATTAGGCTAATTATTTTTAGTGTGAGGCAAAGCTTTCAAAATCACCGTGGAAAAAATAAATTCAAATGTAACAGAAAACCGTAGTTAAAGACCAGATTTCTCAATATTCTTCAATTTAGCATCAGTCCTCCTGTGACCTAGTCCCATCACTTAATGCACTTTAAAAATCCACCCTGGTTTCCCAGTGATGAAGGCAAAATAGAATAGCACAGCATAGCATAGCATAGCTTTGCTTTAGATATAGTAATGGGAAATACAGAGTTTTAAAAACTCTAAAAGTGTTGCATTGAACACATTGCATTTTTCTTTTTTCCTCATTACTGTTTTCAATCTTAGTGATGCTTATGAGCTAAACCAATGATAGCTCTTAACATCTTACCCTTTTAAAACAAGTAGTGTCTATATGAAAAGCACTACTTCTTGGAACAAGGATGTTAGCTTAAGCCAGATGATAGCAGCAATCTGATTTTTTAGCATTTTACAGTAGTGGAAAGATGTCCCAAATATTAGACATAATTAGCAATTGCACGAGGACAAATTTGTGGTATGTACGATGACAGCCAGATAGAGCCTGATCCTGCTGTTATGCTGCAAGTACATGCCATAGTCTCCTTACTTCATGACACGTGAGCTAAGGAGTGTGCCTAAGGTATTGCAAAGCACTAATCAACATTTTCAAACGGAAAGATAATATACCTGTAAGGTAAAATCTGCTCATCTACCCATCGCCCATTCTCACTTTAGACATGTGTAAAACTTGCATAGATTGATGTCTCTGCACAGATGCTCATCATGATGCTTTGGCTGTTTCAGTCAGTTGTATAGAAAATATGCCAGAATTTTACTGCTAGGGTTGATGAAAATTTGATTGGAAAATAATATTATAGAAAATCTTCCAGAACAGTAGGACACAATCTCCCCACCTCAAATCCTTTCCTACGAACCTCCTGCCCCATCCTCCTATGTTCTTACCCAGATATGCCTATTCCTGAAAGTATGTAGTGTTCTTAAAGGGAAAATTTTTACATCAGACTCTTAACTGTATATAGTGAAAATTAAAGATTTTGACCAATTTCAAATACGGCGGACTACATTAGGGTGAGGTGTTTTCAGAAGCACATAGCATTGGCTTCAGAAGAAGCCAAGTAAGGCAAATGGTGTGCATTTTTACGGCTTCTGCAAACAGCACATATGCATAAAATCTTGATTCTCTGGGCAACTGGATATCTTACTTTCCTAAGCCTTTTGTTGCTTCCCTAGTAGAAGGTCTCTAGATAATGAGGTAGATGACATTTTCCTCCATCATATGAAGTGTGAATGTTCTTCCTTGCAGTTTGATAAAGGTAAACATTAGGTTAGCCTGTCTAACAGAGAAGAATGGGACCTTTGTAATCTGTTCTCCATCTGCAGGTATAACTTCTCTTGACTTTGGAAGTTTTTCTTGCACAAGCATCTTGGGATTTTTCCCTTAAACAATGAATTGTACTCTGTTGAATGTCAATTAATGGTACTAGTATTTAAATAATATATGTTCAAATTTTTAAAATTTCAAATGTGTCATGCTGGTGATTCAAGATTTACCTGGCAGATAGTTTAAAGAAATTACTTTGCATGCAGTGATTCATTTAATTTATAAGTACCCATTACTCTGTATTTCATTTTTAACAAGTTCTTCATCCACTCAAAGAAATACCAGACAGCTCAGGTTGGAAAAATGATTCATCTGGCATATGCAAAGATGGACTTAGTGCAGTTGGGGATTCATAATCAGAGCAGAAACATATTAAGGGTAGGTGTCATATTCCTTGATGTTTGCAAAAACTGTCAGAAGCCTGCATGCATTATGGACTCTTTTTTTGTTACATTACAATTTTGCAGTTCCCAAAGCAATTTATGTGCGTATGCAGGACCAGTTCCTGAGCTCTTAACTCAGGTAAGCCCTGTGGATTTCTGCAGCATCTTACCTAAATAAGGACTTCCAGATTCAATCCCTGAAAATAAAAGGAAAAATTCTATGGACTGAATATCTTTTACAGTGAGTAATTATATAGGGAATTCAATATTAAAGATATTGTTTCAGAACTGTATGCACCACTGGAATATCAAAACAGGATCTGGCTAAGCAATATTTGTATTAGCTTAGCATTGTTACTCCTATACACTAAAGAGATAAGTGGTACAGGTTTTATTTCTTTTCTTTTCCATTCTTTATGCTTCCTCTAAGAATAGCTTCACTCAAAGGGCACTAACACGAAAGATACTTGTTTTAATCTTTGATAATGTGGTCCTTTATGTTGTAGGTTTAAGGGAGTCTAAAACATTAAAGGAAGATTTTGAAAAGTATTTAGCCTCCAAATGATGTTGCTGGGCCCCTGGTGGGGTTTTCAAAACTGCTAAGATGCCTGACTCTCAATGATTTCTACAAAAGGCCCATCTTCACCGATTTCTTACTCTCCTTCTGGAAGCCAAGTTCATCCTCTGCAACTTCCGGTTGATGGTCAGGCAGGTCCTGACCTCCTGCCACTGAAAGGGATCAAGGAGCAGAGTAAAACAGAATTATTTTTTATTCATTGCAAGAAATGCCTGCTGTGATTTTAGTTGTACTTAACAACCTGCAGGATTCATCTTGTGTCAAGGTTCAGGGAAAATAGCAGGCTTATTGTCTGAGCTGGAGCAATAATAAAGTTATTGGTAAAAAAGAAGTGTAGAATTTTCTTTAAATTTTCAGTCTTCACAATGAAGGATTGCAGCCAAACCTCGTAAGTGCCTTCTCTGGCCAGGGCAGCTGTGGTAGAAAAATGACCACAAGAGCAGTAAATAACCTAATCAAATAGTTTTATTTGTAACTGATTATTGTAATGGTATTGCACATGATATAAACACCTCAGGGCACAGAAGCTTTAAAATTCTGCTGCTAGTTAAGTTCAGGCATAGATTTCTGAGACTTAGTTATCCTTGTTAACATAGTTTCTCGTTTGCCTGTCAATGACTTCAGTGTAACTCTCATGCCATATACTCATCCATGTAAATCAGCGTCTCACTGTTCAAGTTAATGAACTGTGCCAATTTATACTAGCTGAGGATGATTCTTCATAAGTAAAAGCTTACCTAGATTTCTCATTGCTTTGAAGACCCCCTAGGAGAGGATCAACCACAAAACTCGTACAATACCCTGCTACCTTTGAGCAGAGCACTTCCCATTCCTCCAGCTTTGGTTTGCTGTTAAGCCATGTGCAATCTGGCCTTAAATTGGCAGCATGATCCTCATGTTCCCAAAGTTGAGGACTTCTGCAATCAGCTGCTTCTATTTATGTAGACAATAACAGACTTGATCAATGCATAACACTTAGGCTCTCTTTTAAGACAGATCAATTTTCAGCTGTTAAACGAAGAACTGCTTGTCACCATCTTTCTGGTGCTTGCCAGGAGTTCAACGTTACACTACACAGTCAGAAAACAGGAGACAGTGGATGCAGCAAGAACTCAGGAGAATTGTTCCATTTGTGTCTATGCACTACGTTTTTGGTAGGAAGTATTTTCAGAGCCAGACCCACATTTAATGGAAAAACACCACAAACACAGAAACATGAATTCTGCAATACTGAAGGAGACCCCAATGCATTTTCCACTCAGGATATATTTAATATGCAGGTAGTACTGCAGTATTAAGATGCCCAGTTAGCTAGAAAAGCCAACATGTCAGATATTAGAAGCAGCCTTTGTAGTGCAGAGTTTTTCTAAAGAGTAAGTTAATCCTGTAAGGAAGCTAACTTGTGTACCTCTCCATTACATAGCAGCCATGGTATGAATTCATACCCTTATGTTGGCAAAAAGCGGTGTCTGTTTCAGTCATTTATATGAGTGTAGATGATAGAACAAGCATGCTGTATCTTACCTATCTATCTGTCTTTCTGTCTATCTGTGTCTCTTCCCCTTTCTCCCCCCCTCCTTCTCCTAAAGGAATAAGTCCACAAAAAATGTATGCAGTATCATAGATGAGCTGTCGTGTAATTCTCTTTTTTTACAATTACTGATGTACTAGGCAGTCATTGCTCTTATATGTGAGAATGATGCAGAACGGAGAGAAGGTACATGGCTGAAAATTTCAGATGGTATGATTTTGGTAGCAGTGAGTCCCTGTTTAGACCCATACTGTCCTGATTTAAGTTATGTCCAAAACATATGTATAATTCATTAGTCTTCATCTTACACCTTCAGCTACTGAGTAACTTGTCGGTTTTTATTTTTGGTCAATATATCAGGAGTTATGATATTCTGCACATAAGATTAAAACAGGATAAATGATATTTAATGGTAATTAAAAAAAATCTTCTGTGGGCACAGCTTCTGTTCCAATCTGTTCTGGTTTTGCTTTTGGCAATAAAATTTTATTGTAGCTTACGACTCCTCTTCTGAAACAAATAGCCTTATCTTCCCTTCTATTGGCAGCACCAAGAACGAGTTTAATGGATAATGCAGAAAGTTAATTTTAGAGAGGTTATTTAAAAATAAACCAGGTGGAGGTATACATTAGAAAGGCAGTCCCTCTTCAAGTCCCTTTCTGCAAAGCCACCACGCCACAGCAGTTCACGAGTTATCTAGAACAGGTGATGCTGCTGCATGTCTGTCGCAGCTGGCTCCATACCAGTTTTTCCTGTCACTTACGTGGCAAAGGAGACACTTTTTGGTAGCTGTGTTTAATTACAGGACAGAGAAGCTGGGGCATCACGAAATCCTGGGCAGGTGGGGGTCTTCTGGCATCTGCCCACAGGTTAAGTAGTGGAAAGACTGCATAAAGATGTCATGTGCCCACTCTGCCTCTAGGACTGCTAAGAAATTTTCTCAGCAGACTGAGGACACTCATACTTTGATTTGGATAGATTTAATTTCATAGTATAAACAGAAAATCTTGAAAATTCATATAGGTTTTGTGTGTGAACATTCAGGGAAGGGTTAGAGAACAGTGACTCATTTGTGACACCTCTGGACTTTGGCAGAAGGTTTTGCTCACTCCTGTTACTGAATACCTACTCTCCATATTACACTTTCTGTGGGAGATCTGTTAACATGATTGCTAATAAGGTATTGTTCTTTTTTCATTGTCAGTTTTTCAGGGAATGGATGGATACTTGAAATTTTTTTTTTTTTTTTAAAGTCTCTCTAAGAAAGTACAAATTAATGTGGAATCTATCAAATGAGAGGGAAGTTAAAAAGGAGTGAAGGGAGTGAAGTTAAATGTGCTCACAGTAGGTTTTATTTTTCTTGCAAAGAAAGGTGACAGCTAGGAAGGGAATAGCTCTGGGACATGATCCTTACAGGCTGTGTATGCAACACCTGCGTGTACATGAGCATACAGACATCATCTTGAACAGCCTGAATAAAGACCAAGCTGATCTGCAGCCTCTATGATAGACTGACTTCAGTGTGAGCTATTTATAAACCATTCTTTCATTCTCAACAATGCTTTGGCTGGAGCCAGAAAGGACAGAACTACTGGCAGACTGGCCCCTTGCCTAGTGTGCTGTGACTGACATGTAATCTGTCACTCCCCATCATCTGTGGGGTGGTGATAGGAAAATAATGCTCCTCAGCTTGCCTTAGATCACACATTACTCTCCTGAATACAGCTCCCTAAAGCTGTGAAATGGCCTTTAGAAAGTGTCTTTGTTCATTTTTGATAGAGGAGAATGGGAATAAATGATAAACAGGCTAGAGGGAAGGAAAGCAAAACACTCATTAGAGACCTGATGAGAGAAATTGGCTATGACTGAGATTTCAGTGTGATCCGATGACCTTTTTCTGAAGAATACCCATGTGTATATCAGAGGCATATAGGGTGCAAGAGCTGGGTTGTGTACTGACTAGGGCACTGCCTGTGAATGGCATTTCCCGAACTTTAATCATGGTTTAACCACATATGTTCAATATATCCCTGGGAAATTAGTCTCCTTCCATTTCTCCACTCCTTAGAATATAAAATTCCCAGTGTGACTTTCCTCTATAGCAAACTTGCGGCACAACAGGATCCCACTTTTATCTGGTGACTTGGCAGTTACAGTAATACCAATACTGTAACAGTAGTAGTATAATATAATAAATACAATAACCATGTATCTTAGTTACACAGATCTTTTACTAAAATAGAATTTTTTGAATGAGTTAAGGATCGTAGTTCTTCTTTTAAAAAAAATGGCACTAAATATTCTTCTTTCAGGCCATTTTCTTTTGATGACTTGTTTACATTCCATTTATGCTATGAAAACTCTCTAAGATTTACAGAGATGCCAAATTAACTTTCTTCTCTCTCACTCCTCCAGCACCCTCTGGTTCCTGGGCATCAATCCTCTTTGTTTCATGGTTGGTATACAGTGAAGTTGCTGATGATCTTTAGAATATTATAATGCTCTCCCTGAGGTCTAACCTTGCTGCCTCAAATGACATTTATGTAAATCGTCACCAGAAGTTTAGGGCACATCTCTTTTCTTCCTTAATAACATGTCATACTGATGTGGCTTTATTTGTATTTCATAAAGAGATGATTGATTAAAGTGGCCAAAATTAATTTAGATTGATACTCACTGGACTTCTTGTAGTGACATTGAAGTATGACTGCCCCATATTTTGCATTTTAATTTGCTTCTTGATGAACTTTGTGACTCCATAATCTCAATGACCCCTCTTAAGCTTGCTAGACAAATTCTTGAATGTACTACCTTCAATCTTCTTACCATCTCTCCCTCTTACTCAGTCAGTATGTGACAGGGGAAATAGAGCTCCAGAAAATATATAAGATGCCGTATTTGCACCAGTCTGTTCAAGCAGAAATTTGCAAGTGCACTGTAGGTGATAATCTGTGCTGTCCCATCCTTCCCTATACAGACAAGGCAGTGTTGCCATTGACTGTGACGGAAGCAAAATCAAGACCATACCATTTTAGTCATGCAGATGAATGCAATGTCTACTGAAAACCTATCTCAATTATTCATGTTTTAGTCTACTTATCCTTTGAGCTCCTTTCACATTCTTTACTGTTCTCCCTGTGTAGTTGGGAAATACATTTTAGCTTAGATTTATACTGGCACAGACATCAAAGCATTGACCCATAAAGCGCAATGTAACAGGTTGTTTCTTTTGTATCACAATAAAAGACCCTGATTTATTCTCAGTTCACCTAGTAGGAGAGAAGAAAATATGGAGGCTAGAACTTCTTGGGTGCCTTCCAAAAATGTGACTGATTTTACTCAGGTCAGTATCCAGAAGCAGTGCTTCAGATATTATTATTTTATGGTCAGTGTCCCCATAACCCTGCACAGAGCTGAAGCATCTCAGGTGGTAAAACAATTTCCAAGATAACTAGCACCTTGTCACAAAAACAGGGCTTCACAGAATGGCTGAGAGCAGAAGAAATTCCACTTCAAAACTGGTTTGAATGATCAAAAATGTTACACAGAAATAAAATTCCCATAGAATAGAAGCCTGGCCATTTCTGGAAGGTATTTATCAACTTTCCGGACATTGTTCATCACAGATGGAGAAGCCAGTTGAGCAGTTTGTGCTTGAGTTTGTGTCCTTTTCTCTGCCTTAAAGAAAATTCTAGAAGTTTGCGAAAATGAGTATTTTACCTGCTTCCTTACTTGTAAGGACCAGTCTGTCCTCCATACCATCAGTCCTATCAAATTCTTGCGTTCCCATATTTCTTCAGGAACCTTGAGGTTCCCTTTTCCCTGTCACCGCCATGTGTGAGGGGCTGCGGGAAAGAGGGATATACTCTTTGCTTCAGGACAGCTCTGCACATACAGACAGCTGCGGTCATTCCTAATGACAGCCAATCTCTGAGAATATGAAAATAACTAGCTTGAATAACTAGTTTGAAGAGTGTGTCAGTAGCTAGGGTGCAGGAGTATGCAGCATTTGTTCCTGTGATTTGCAGGATAAATCAAATACCTTGTCTTATGCTTCATTGTAAAAGGCTTCTTTTGTGTACAGCTCTTCACACGTAGCTCTTAGCACTATTTATGGATTATCTGAGGGCCTATTACCACCTCTGGGTAAGGTAATGAGTGAATGCTGGAAATTCTCACACTACTGTGCTCATGTGTAACAGAACAAAAGGGTCAGCTAAGTTACTGTAGAGGGTTCCTTATGAAAGAGAAATGCTGGTTATAGACTCAGGATGAAAAAAGACCTACCAAAATGAAGTTATACATTTGTTCAGGCTCCTTTCATTTAAAGAAAAAGACAAAACCCAGCTTTTTGCAGAGGCTTCAAGGCAAGGACCTACTTATTGTCACTAGAACCCACAGGTTAGAGTGGAGTTACCTCATAAGGAAGCTGGAAGTTTTTCAAGTCCAAAAAAATAATTAGGAATATGATGTACTTTCAGAAATAGAACTGGGGTGAGAGCGATTTTGCTTACAAATCTATGTAGCAAGTGCTGGCCTGCCTGTTCAGGCCTGTGCTTTTCCACGTTCTTCATTTTTCTCTCTGCATATGGTTAGCCTTTCATATCCAGAAGGGAGCAGCTGTATCCTGCCAGGGACCACAACTTTGCTCCCCTTGGGTTTTGTTCTCACGGAACAAAAGGGGACCCAATTGCTCCTGATATAAAGCTTTCAGTGAGGACCACCTACGTTCTCCATTTGGATGTGTCATCATTCACTTTGACAATTTCATCATGATCACAAGAGCTGAAAGCAAATTTAGCTCCCCTGGTGTCTGAATTTGAACTGTGTCACATCTGCAGCCACAGATTTAATCTAGGTTTTTGCTGTGTTAGGTCTGAGTGACAGAGATTCACAACGCTGTCTCGCAAGGACAGTGCTGACTGGGTGTGCTGCTGAAGCATCGTGAACAAGAAGAGTCTGTCATACACTCTTACTTCTTAATGGGAATGTTTTAGTTGCATATTTCATATTTATGACCCTAAAAAGAATAATTTTAATTTGACATTAACATCTGAATATGATTGTCTGAAAGACAATAGCAGCAATGACAAATACTATTATAAATCAAACCAACTGATTTTCAATTTCTAATTAAAGATGACACTGAAAACTCAAGATAAGAGACATATGGAGAGAAACACATTTCTTTGCAAGAGGAACCAAAGCCATATGGGGAAAAAGTGCAAAGATACCAAGCTAAAATCTGAACTTCTTGGCATCTGAAATGTCAGTAAAGGGAATCCTAAACTGATCATCTTCCTATAAAAAATCATTTATCAGTCTCTTCCACAAGCCACTGAGTAAGATGTGAGACATCTCAAGCTGTTCAGAACAACTGGGAATTGATTGTACGTAACCTACGATGCAATTGTTTTACCAGTTGAGACCATGAGACAGATGGCATGAATACATGAATATATTTAAAGATGGGGACAAAGCTGATGTGACACCGAGCTAGATTACTGAAATGAACAATGCAAGTCACAGATTTGTTATCAGATGAAAAGGACTTAGTTCACAAAAAATGGGTGCCGTAGTAGCCAGTGGTCTCCAGATGCCAAGGACTGGGAGAATAGACTGCTACTCCCAGAATCAGCCCCACCATCTGCAGTCCCAATAATCAAAACTTTTAACTACTCCCTCTGTGCAAATAAGCCTTGAAATAGGTATGGCTTTCATCATGTTACAAAGGGTGTTCAAAATGTTCACAGAGGACCAATAAGGAACAGCCTAGCTACAGGCTGCTGATACAACTGTTGTATTCCAGGCTATTTCACAAGTCAGATATTGGGAATTGCCGTATTAAAGTGCCAGTGAAAGACAGAGAGAAATTTTAAAGGTTTTTAGAGGCTTTAAATGATCTTGTGTAATATTGCAGTCTTAAGTTGCCTGTTTGTAAAGAGCTTGTACAACCTCAGAGCCTGATTTTTGTTGTGCTTTGGCATAAAACCATTTGCAGTATTGAGATTCACTTTTGCTGCGTTTATTGTATCATCAACTTCTTGTTTATGTGGGATGGAAGATGAAGTGGTTAGCTCTACTACTTGTTTGCTGAGCAGGAAACAACTCTATCTGTAACCTGATGTCTCAGTTCCTTCCTCTTAATGTTCCCTTCTCTCTAAAGGCCTTTATTTTTTTGCTTTAATGACAGTTTAAGCTGCAGCTTTAAAAATGAGTTAACTTCACATTTAGATTAGTTCCCATAAACCTGATTTTTAAAGGGACCTGATTATCTTCCTCGTTTGTAAACATAATTTTGTTGCAATCACTGAAGATACAAATTCTGCCAACTCAGAGCCTAAAGACCTAAGAAAAAGAGGGCTAGAGCTGAATGTATGGACTGTACCAGGACACTGAAGACAAGCCATGTTTTTATTTAGGTCAATGTGAAGCCGTTCATAGGAAGGAAAACCTATTCCTCAGAAGACAGGAGTACTAAAGATCATAGGTATGTTTTCTCTAAAGAAACTGAATGACTGGTGTGACACAATGGCCAGGAATGAAGTTTTAACTATCTGGCAAGAAGGGCAACTTGTTATTACTGCAAAGTTGAGACAACTAAAAAGCAGCAGTCAGAGAAGGATGTAAGGGTCATGACATACAGTTACTTCAACATGTGGCTTTAGTATATTGCCATAGGAAAAGGGCCAATAAAAACAACTTTTTTCAGATCATGTTCAGTCAGCACTATTGTGTGAACCATGCCTTGCATGGTGTGGCATACCATCAGGCTTTTCCACTGTCTGCCTGTGGTTGCCACGGGTTTGTCTGTTGAGGATCAAAATGCCTTAGTCTAGACCAGGATATTGGGCTGAACCTAGAGGTAACTGAAATTGATGTCCTGCAAGATATGGGAGATCAAATTGGCCCAGCTGCCTTAAATTCTGTGAATATCAAGAGAGGGAGAGAAATCAGTCAGTGTAATATCTGTCCTTCACCAATGTAGGATTTTTAACGAACCCTAACTACATTTTTTTTATAACTATAGATCACGTTTTGTAGTAGTACAGTCTGAACCAACCTTTATAATAATGGAGTCAACACTGGATGTTTGCTGTGTTTCCTCTATTCAGTTCCCTGTGCAATAGGCAGGGTTCTGCTATAGGGAAGAAACCATCTTAAAATGGAACATCTAATCAAGTGCGTATTTATCATTAGACTATGTCATCAGAGAAATGTCTTAGCTCTATGGCAATGACCTAGGTCCTATGTTTGCTCACATTCCAGTTACTTAATGACATGCTGTTGGAAATTTTTAGGAAATAACTACAGTTTTTCTTCTTTCCCATCTTAAGCATTGTTTCAGGTTGCAAAAAATAAGCCACATTCCACCACTTCATGAAGATAGGATGTTGTATTTGTAAACATATAATGACATTCATGACATAAAAAATAGGACAATTACCATGGATCATTACTTAGAAGTATCAACAGTGAACACTCTTACACAAGCACTCCAGCAGAGCTCAGGGCACTTTTAGAACAGAGAATGAAGAAGAAAAAGTTAAATAAAAGTTTTCCATTGCTTTTATTATGTGCTAGGAAAGAGGTTCTATTTGTTGCTCAGGCAGTTAAGCAGACTGGCTTCACTTCACTTGTAAGATGACAAGTTCATAGCCTGAGGTAGACAGTCTGCATCATACCATTCTGTTATATCTTACCAGAATAGTCTTAATGACCTGGCATCCCAGATAAAACACATCCAACTCTCTTTTTACTCCTTTTAGTTCTCAGCAATTCCAGGGTCAACGTTATATAATCTGATGGGTGAATAAGCATCTGTGAAGGAGTTTGATATATGTCATCCTTGGTGTGGCTGGAATCAATCTCTGCCAAGTCTTCCTGGGACACTACAGTAGAATAATTCAGTAAATCTAAGTCACACTCATGGCTAACAACTTTCACAGTTGAAAGAAACCCTACTTTTTGTTTTCTGAAAACCTTAGGATGGCAGGGGAGGGAGGAGTGATTGCCCTGAATGTGATAATGGCAATAATTTGACGGTGTCAGGTGTTACTTCTAAGCTGACAGATCTCTAGAAACATTGAGGTTAAGGCTTTGAAGATGGTTTCATAAGAAAAAGGTACTTCAATGATCTGGGACTTTTTTTTCTTTACAAGATGAAATCCTGATGAAGTCCCAGATGAAGGCACATCATCATGTTAATGTAATTACAGAGAAGTAAGGACTTGCAAGGGATTGTGTCAGATATATTAGAAATCACACTGAAAGAGTGAGAACAGGAGAGGTTAACATTTCCTTGTGCTAGTCTACATTAAAACTCGACAGAATCAGAAGAAAGTGGCACTATTTAGTACGCCAAGCAGTGTTACATCTCCACAGAACTATCACTGCAAGATAAATCGTGAAAGCTAGTAGAAATGGGTAAAATAATATAATCTTTCCAGGACATTTTCTAATCTGGGCAAATTCTGTGCTTTTAAATTCTGTCATGAGTAAGAATATAATTCATAGTGTTTCCACTGTTTTATCTAAACTGTGTTTTGCAATCAGGCTCAGTTTTTATCCCCATTGTACAAATGAATTGACATTTTTTATCTTTTAAGGGGTTTTTTTCCCCCAATTGCAACTGGTTTACTGAAAGTTCTAGGAATATCACACCAGAAAGGAAGCCGGTCGTTGTTACCAATAGTATAAAATAGAGACATCAGCAGAGTCCAGTGCAAAAAGCCCACAAATCTTTTTGTCACTAAGAGTTCAAGAGAGCATTTAGACATGTATTTAACTTGTGCAGATTTATGTGTCTTAAGCACACGCTTACTTAGGTGCTGGACATTTTGCCTGCACCTATCACAGCATCCAAGATGGAGTGTTAGTGAAATTCATACTCATACAAGAATTGGGGGAAAAAAAAAAAAAAAATCAAAAATTAAAACCTTAAATAAAATAATAGGCAAAGAAAGGCCTTACTTGTTGAGAAACAAATGTAGAGTATAGGATGAAGAGACAGAATTAGAGACTTTGCTAATTGCCTGGATTCAGCAGGAACATACCTGATGTAAAATACTCCTTCCAGTTTAATAGGAGATGAGGGTAGAATTGGGAATTTGCTTTGCAGAAGACAAAAGTCTTGCAGACTAAATGAAACTGGGAAGTTTGTTGAGAGGTTCTGACAGTGTCGTCAATCAGTTTGTAATGGGACACTACTGGGAGATCCTGGAAGACTGTGTATAGAAGCTACAGTGGACTGGGTTTGAACTGGGGAGTGAGACTCTGAAAAGCTGCCAGCTAAAATAAATCAAAAGCAAAGGACAACCATTTTTGTTGGAGCCTTTCATTAAAATATTGGCAGCTGCTGATGCATAACAAAAGCTCTGCTTGCGCTATGAGATATTAGAGTCGAAAACCAAGGAGGCAAATGTTCTCTTCAATTGCAGTGCAGGAGTAAATGGCTCCCAGCCAACACAAAACACCTAAGAAAAGAAAAATTTCAACAATGTTCTGATAAATTATTCTAAGATTGTCTTTCTCCATTTTGTTAAGGAACAGTAGTTCTCTTGCATTAACTGTTTCTAGATTATTTTTATGGGGGTTTTTTGCCTTTTAAAATTTCTCTTTTTAGCTTTTATTCTAAAATTGTTATCTAACTCCACATATACCTTGTAGGGAGCTTCTCTGTTATAATGGTAACTTCCCATATGAAAATGGTCATAACTAGAGAGTTAAAACAGAGTGGGCTTGGCACCTACAGCAGGAATTCAAACTCTTTGTTCTATTTGAAGTACAGGGAAGTGTTAAGTTTATTTAATGACCTTTCCTGTCCTTAGTATTTGCAGATGTCTTCTAAGTGTAATCTTAATGCTGGTGTTCTTAGGTTTGCAATGTATGGCTTGGGGAATTAAGAATACGCCTCTGATATTTTATATCCTTAAATGCCTGGTACGCGTGAATCTGAATTTTATCTCGTGATTATTCATCAGGAAGTAACACAAGATTGTGAATAAAATAAAAGCTAACTCCAATTCTTCAAGATTAAAAATGTTTCTTTTAAAGAAATTATAGGAAAATATAACATACAGAGAGTTTATTTTATTTTAGACAGTACTAATTCTTACATTATGTCTTTGCGAGATCATTTCCTTGGTAAATAATTTTTCTCCATGCCCTGACCAGAAGGAAACAGAATGTGAAAGCCTGCTCATACAGATTCTCCGCTCACTGCTTAGCTCTCCAAATTACTACAATAACTTATATTTCAAACAGGCAGAGACCTCCTCAGGGTCAGCAGTATAAATTTCCATTTACTCTTTGCTTTTCTACAGCTTCTTAGCAGAGTAGGAAAAATTTGGTTTCGGAGGGATGGCAGAGTGGGTTCTGCTGGGGGAGGACTGCCAGCAGTCCCTAAGGTTATGGCAGGTAAGCGGGAAAAGAACTGACAATATCGGCATTGAGCTCAGCTTAGGGGTTTTATGACAGAGAAAGGTTGGAGGAGAGAGGTCTTCAGAATGGCTCTGACTGGAGGAGAGTAGTTGAAAGGGGTCCTCATTTCCCACCTACTTTAAAGTTTTTACATTTCTCTACTCTCTTCTTACTGGGTTTTAAAGGAAGCAGCCCTACCTCAGAGCACTTTGTATTTGAAGTGCTTCCTAGGCTTTTGGAAAGGAAATGTGGCAAGCTGGGGAGACGGCTAGAGTGGGACTTTTTGTGGCTGTTGCTGCCAGGATGGAGCTGCAAGAGGTGACTGCCAGCGCTGGCAGGGAATGTGGCCTGTACCCGAAACTGTACGTCCTACACATGCTCGATGGCAATGCAGCATCTGCCAGAGCAGTTCAGGCTGTTCCGCAGTTAAAGAGTGGAATAGACGACAGCAAAGGAGAGAGTCTGCCACTTCTTTTAGTCTGTCTTGCTTGTACCTTGAGCAGGCCTTGCATTCTGAGCCAAGATTGACGGGAGCTGCCAAGGGGCTCCAGCACTGAATACTGGCTCTTCTGACGTCAGACATTTTTCTTCAGCCTCACCCAAATGTACTTGAAGGCAAATTCAGCTTGTTCGATTTAATTTCAGGTCATTCCCGTTTTCATTTTAGTTTTCAGTTTTAAAAAAAAAAAAAAGTGAAAGTGGGATTATACAGAATTTAGAGGAAATTATCAGGTTTGTTATTCGCCAGATCATGCTAAAACATCAGCTAAGCTGCTGATATTATGATATTTTAATGTCACCTGCAGCATCTACTTCGACATAGAATGTCAGGAAACATCCTTTAAATGATTCACGATTCCTTTTCCCTTTCTCCAGAAGTCAAACAGTCCTTTCCATGGATTGCTGATCCTGAATGAATATTCTGATTCCTGATAGGAAACATTTCATACAACTGGTTTCCATTCAACACTTCTGACAGGGTTTCTCATGAGACATGCTCATGGAAACCAAGCTGTCAAAGCGTAAGAGGAAAGGTCCTCTCGTGTTAAAAACTGGTTAAAAGATAAGAAGTAAAGGGTAAGAGTACATGGACAGCTTTTCCATTGAAGGGAGGTACCTCAAGGCTTTGAGCTAGGATTTGTACAAATCAACGTATTATCGGAGATCCTGGAGAGGAGGTTCATGTGTAGTGGCAATAAGAAAATTATCAGGATAGCAAACTGAAAACTGAAAAGCTTAGACCTTAAACTCACAGAACTAATAAAATAGCAGATAAAATTTAGTACTGAGATGTCCGAAGTAACGCTCAGGGGAGAATATTAAAACAGGAGAAAGGCAACAAGAATGCTCAAAGCGGGAGGAAAGATCACACAGATTAGAAGTCTTTGGCTTAGAAAATAAATGAAAGGGGATGCATGTGATGGAAGTGGATAAAATCATAAGCAATATAAGGGAAAAGCATCAGGAATTATTACTTTACTGCTTTTCAAGTTTGGTGTACAAGAATGTAACCAGCGATCTTACTGGTGAGTGCATTTAACAGAAAGAAGAGGAACTTCTTTTTCACAAAATGTATTATTAATTTGTGGAACTCATTGCTACAGGATTTTTAGAAGATAAAATTAAACATAGATTCAAAATGTAATTAAACTCTTTCAGGTCAAGCTTATTAGTGGCTTGTAAAAGCAAGTCTGTGTTCAAATCTTTTGTCACAGAGACTGTGAATCGTTGAGCACAGCAGGGGAAGCATTTCCCTGTGCATTCCCATTTCTTGTACTCCCTCCTTGGTCACTCGCAGAGACTGAGTACAAAACTAGGTGGTCTCTTCATCAAATCTAGTGCAGTAGTTTTTAGTGTCAGTGGAATTTTGCAGCACAGAATAACTCCTCATTGTTTTTCCTCTGTTACGGCTTTTTTCAATGTATCGCACACCAGGCAGGTCTGTCAGTGTATGCTAATTGACTCCTGGTGAGCTAGGCAAGCAAGTCAAGCCTTTCTGTTCACAAACATGTGCATACCAGCTGAAGAGACAAGAATTCCCAGATACGGATATCAATTTCATGGTAGCGCCCTTAATTCCACTTTCTGACCTAATTATTATTATCCCATAGAATTGGCAAAGATTGGATTTGAAAAACAAAACAAAACAAAACTAGTGTCCTAGAATCAAGCACATGGGGAACGCAAAAAGTCCAGAATGGACTATTTCCTGGTGTTTTTTTCATCTCTGTTAAAAAGATTGAGGCATTAGTATCTGAATGTGTGCCATGTTACCCATGATGCTCACACCTTAGGTTTTTCTTTTCTCTTCTGCAGGAATAGATGATTGTCCGATCTTATTTTTAAATGGCCTTTTAGAAATTATATTTAGCAGAAATATCTTTGACTGTGAATTAGGGATTACAGTAAAGGGATTTTTTTCCATGGTTGGAAGATGATGCTGTATTTCCCACTGTAATGATTTCATAGTAAGTCTATGTTTTGCAGTGCTAGCCAACATTTACAGGTGAAGCAAACCCATCTGCTAGCCCTAGAGACCTTGAAATGTAAAGGCATTTGGGAGTGTTCCAGGGGGTGGGAGCAGTGAAGCCAAATGCTCGTGAAATGGCTCTGGAAGCTGGAAAGGGAAAGGGCTCTGCTGACCTTTCTAGTGGCTGTATATTTAGCCTGAATTTAGAGAATTTCTGGTGTGGGGTTTTTTGGTTGTTTTGTTTGTTCATGATCTTTTCAGTCGTTTCCTTTTATGGATTTTTTGACCGCGCAGCTAATTTTCTTTGCTTGCCATACTCCTTTCTCACTGCTTTCTGTAGTAAGATTCTGATGTTCATTGCAGAAGCAGGTTGGTTGGGGCAGAATTAGGACGGTGTCTGCTGGAGGGCCAGTCAGAGGCTGTTAGCAAGGCTGTGCCAGGCAGAGGCTGGACACAGCCTGCAGAGGACTAGCCCCGTCAGAGGCTGCCTGTATGATAACACCCGGGGATGCAGGTTCAGTGCAAACAGGGCGGGTTGGCAGCACCGAGGCTGCTCCCCTGTTGTATGACTTGAAGTACACAGTATAGAAACAGGTTTCAAGGAGAGCAGGAGGTGAGGACAGCCCCTCACATCCTGTCCCAGCCTATTTCTGCAAGATAGGTGTATTTTCCTCCTTTCTTTTGTTATGCAAAGTTTATCTCATTTTCTTCAGTTTAATTAAATCCTTGTCTTTGTGCAACTGTCAAAATCTGTCTCTGCATCTCCAGCTTCAAGGGAATGAAAATCACTGGCTAAAAAACCCTTTGTAGCTTCTAATTGTAAATAGATCAGCTGATTCTGTTGTTTGGTTCCTCTTGGGTCTTGTGTTTGTTGCTGCCGTATATAAGGTTGGCTACCACATGTTGAGGAGGTTCACGCACTGATACCTTGATTTCTCTGCTGATGATAATTGAACAAATACTAAGCATATCAGTGCTTCAAATAAAGCACTATCAGCCAGACCAGGCCTGTTTTCATCAGTCAGTTTAGCCACCTACTGCTTTGCAGTATCATCCTAATTTTGTGGAAGGGGGCTGCCATTGATTAAAATCAAGTGACCCTCGCTGCTGGTGAAGGTCAAGTGGGGGCTAATGCAATGAAACGCATGTAAATGTCTGTTAGAGTAATGTTGGTGGGGGTTTTTTGCCTACTTCAGATGAGGAAACCGAATAAAGTATTATGCCTTTTATGAATAGTTTATGGATGAAAACAAAGGGAAAAAAGAGACGAGATGAAATGGCATGTCCAAAGTCACTGGGCAGTGACACGTCCAGGTTTCCTGATACCCTGCCCTGAACCACCTGCTTCTCCCTTATTGCTAATGATGTTATTACTAATAGTGGTATTATAAGTGCGATTATCTTCATCATTATTTTTAGTCTATGCAACTGCATGCACGACCATGTTTCGCTTGGAAAAAAGTAAATTATTTAAATAGTTATTTAATTGGGACTTCTGGTGACATAGAAACTCCAACAATTATCTACAGCATGTGTGAATACATGCAGCCCTCAGCAAAAGAGAATGGGCCCATCCCCAAATTATTCCATCTGGCAGAGTCAGTACCTGCTGTAGTTCACACATGAATAGCATTAATTTGCATGTAAATAGAGGCCTACATGCTTCTGTGGAGCTAAAAGCTGTATTTCAACATTTCACAGTGGAATTAGGCAGTGGGCACATCACTACATGATGGTTCAACCTTGTAGTGACGTGCCAGCTAAAATAATTTTAAATGCTCTTCTCCATATTTCCCGGTAGGATTATTTATTGAAGTAGTGTGTAAGAGCTCAGAAGAATCCTCTATTGAAATGCTGCCAGCTCCCAGCTACGATTCTGACATTGATGTTGTCAACTGAGATTAAGCATTGGTCTTAATGAATGCTGACAGTCATGTTTCTTAGGTATAGTCCTGTACTCCCTTTCAGCAAAGAACCAAAATAGAAAGGCTGGACATGTAGAGAAAGATTTAGTAGCAGGGATGTTCACCTGCTACTTGAGCTTTTTTTTCTTTTCTGCCTCTTTCCCTGAGAGGTGCAGCACTAACAGTTAACATTTTCATATCAAAATGTAACAGCAAATGATCCTGTATCAGTTCCACGTAAAAGAAATATGTACGCTGTGTTCCTCCAACAGTGCTTTCAGAGAAGCTGCAAAATTCCAAACTGACGACGCAGAATAAAATGAGATCTTCTTTCTTCTATGTTGATTCAGTATTTCCTTTGAGAGATTGGTTAATATTTCCTTCTCCTTGCCCACATAAACCATAGGTTTGATCACATTGCCCTTAAGTTTGTCTTTTGACCCTTTTCAAATGTGTATTTGGTTGGGGTTTTTTGAGAGTATGCACTGTACTGAAGTCCCAGTGGTATTTAGACAGATGCTCAACTGAGACTCCATTTCAGAGCCTGAACCTTTATGTGTTTTTAAATTTGTTTAGCTCATTTACACCTAGTTCTTGGGACATCCATAGTCTAGTAAGCTCTTTGTCTGTGATTGCAGGGAATGCTTTACTTTGTCATTGTACAAACATGCTGTTTTGTTGCATAAGGAAGGTGACACTGTTAAATTCAATAGCATCCCTGACATGTTAAAATCCCCCTGAGCAAAATCTCATGACTAACTCCTCTAGTTACTGAATATGAAAAAAAAGCATGCAAATAGTGATAAAGACTGGTAGCTGCAGAGTGCAAGGCAGTTTTCCCTGGGGTAAAGATCAAGGGTAAATGTTTCTGCTCTGGAGGGAACAGGCAGGCCCATCAGTCTGAATGCCAGCAGTGAGGCATACTTCACCTGGTAAGACAAAAGGGTAGTGAAAGAAGATAGCAGCCAGGAACACATCCATCTGGATTGACTGGCAGGGAGGGACTGAATGCACAGGGGGATCAGCCTGCAATAACTCAGGCAGCGTTGCTACCTTTTCCTTCACTGGAAAACTCTAAAAGAAGTTGCACTGAGGCACCAGGGATGTGTTTCCTTTTAACTTTCTACTGCAGCTTTAAGAATGAAATCAAGCAATTTCAGTGGTGGCAGGATTGAAACCTGAGTGCATCATGTGCCCTTAATACTTATCCGACCCATAGAGGGTGATACATGCTCTGTATGTCAGTAGATGAAAGTGGATCAGGGGAGAATTTAAGGTATATCCCTTTAAGTAAAACAAATAGATTTTGCTTGTCATTTTTGCTGCATTTTCCGATGTGGTATTTGCAGCCTTGCATATTGAAAAACCACAATGGAGAAAAAAAAATCAGCCTGGCCTTTCAGAAGCAAGGTAAATGTCTGATGACCGGTATAAAATGTTCTATGTAAGCACATGGCCTGGACTTATTAATGGTTTACTGTGGGATTTGCAATCTAGTGTCAGATAATGAGAGGTAACAAAAAGCAGACAGCAGGATCATTGTGATGGGAAGTTAGAACTAAAGAACAGTCAGGGTCTGACTTCCACTTGACACTGAGGTGCCAAGCTGTTGAATTTGGGCCATTTCTGTACTTCAGTGAATGCAAGAGACCTTCTCTCCCTCTTTCCATTACTTTTCTATGGACAGGAGAAAAAAGCTGTATGGTAAAACTCATCAAATGACATGCACTTTATGTCTGGATGTATACCTTTCCTTGAGCACATGAAGAATGGATCAGTAGAGCATACCAGGTTAAGAAGAGTGAAGGGGGCTGCATTAAGTACCAGGTTAAGAAGGGTGAAGGGAGTAAGCATTACCGTCAATAGGTAATTGACCCTCAGACCGCTCTTCTCACACTGGCACTTAACTTGCAAGTGGTATAAAGTGACATATGCTTGGGAGCAGCCCCAGAAAGAAATGTCCCACCTGCAAAGCTGCTTCTGTTCCTCTTTATTGTCATTGCCAATTTGTTTCAGAAGGTAAGTGGATGAATGAAATAGCCTTATTGACACTTATCTTACAGGAATGCTATCAGGTTTTCATATTAACAAAATTCCTCCAAATGCAGGGCAATTATTGACAGTTCTTCAATATATATCTTGGAGCGGAGCTCCAGCTCCTTATTTTGTTTTCTTTAAATATATCATGCTATTGCAGAGCCAGCCTGTTTTCACAAAGAAATGAGTTGTATCTTTATACCAAGGGCTGTTAAAGGGGATTATAAATAGGCTTTAGACTACAGACTATAGCTTTGCTTTACAGTTGAAAAAAAACATCAATCACCTGGCTGAGACTAAATCCTAACATCTCACCTTCCTAACAGATTTTAAAGGTCACAGATGTGTAGAAATGTTCAGCTTAATCTTAAATGCATTGAGTAGTCTGGCAAAAGCATTTCAGGGTCTTTTCCTTTTTATTTTCTGCCAGCTATTTAAAATGTGAAAGAAGTGTCACTTATAACTAAAGAGTGGATCTTTAAGAGAAGGCAGAGTACCAGAGATCAGACTTGAATCTCAGAAAGGTCTCTGCAGCTCTGCTCTGCTTTTCAGTCAATCTGATTCGTAATGTTTGCAGATTGCACTAGTTCACCACCACTCTCCCAAATGGGTTATCAGCAATCAGCTACATGCTGGGGACAGAGAACAACCTCAAATGAGCTCTAGCCTAAAAATAGCCATTTTCACATTAAAATCTTGAATCAAGCAGGAGAATGGGTTGCAGCTGGGACATCTTTTATTTGCTTATGTCACCAATGGCAAACACCTACAACAACAACAATCTCTCCTCCATCCTGAAGTTGTTGGGATTCTGCTTATTAAACATACTTTATTTTGCAATGATGTAATAGAAACACAAATTAAGCTGCAAGATGATTTCAGATGCCTGCCAGTAGAATAAATAGGACCATTGCCAGTCTGCATTCATCTAGACATAACTATGATTAATGTTCAAATTTACCTCACAAAACCGGTATCTAGGTAAGGAATATACCTGCTCTCTATATATTGCTGTATGTTCGCAGGTATAAAGAGCCTGTTTGATCTGAGTTCTTCTCCAGAAGTGTATAACTCACTGCTGACAGTATAGAGAGACTGGGGGTAACAGTCCTAAAGTTCAGGGTATTATTTTCAAAAATTTCCAGTGAGGGGCACAAGATGAATCTGAGATATTTTCATGGTTTTGCCCTTTGTCATTTTGTCTTTTTCACTCCTCCTTCCGATCTCTGCTTCACTTTTCAAATTCCACCAAGTTTGCAAAGCAATTTGGGAAAAGATCCAAATGGGAAGTAGTCCTTTTGTAGGTAGCGATCCTCTTGTTGACTGATTTCTTCCTGGTACCCCAGTCATCATTTCTGAAGAAAACCTTATCTCATTGAGTAAAGGTAGAATTCTGGCACGTGGTATATGGGAGTAGTATGTCACAACAACGTAAGTTTACCTTCCCATCATAGCTGATTAAGTTCTAGCACTATGAAATGGAAAAGAAGATGGCTTACTGGGCTTCGTGCCTAGCCTCGTAAGCATTACAGGATGGAAGGAAGCTGGATGCCCTCCTGAAAGATATGCTATAATTCAGCCACAACTTACTGGATCTAAGGACTGCTTACACAAAAGGAAGCAATCATTCATTTGATAGCAGGATTTATTGGGTGAAATTCTTTGGCCTGAGCAATGCAAATCAAACCGGATAGTCATAGCTGTCTTTACTTACTTTAAAATCCATGAATCCTGCAGGCTGATTCAGCTCGTGTTTGGTGAGGTTGTGTTAATTTTCTTATCTGTAAGCCTTGCTGAAATAAGACCTTAGGAACTGACATCTTGAGCTGCATGTCTTTTAAAGATTGTGTAACATCTGTTTAGGAGCAAAGATTTATCTCACTGGCTTTATCTAAAATTCCCTCTCTTTTCAGTGTTGTTTTCTTGATGTATCTGAAAGGTTTGCTAATGGTAACAATATGTATCTGTTAAGAGTCTAAGCGGAAATATTCAGAGCCAAACTATATCCCACATAAAGCCAGGTTACATAGAGTAAAAGTAACAGAAGATAGGCTTCTGATAGTGTTGGTCTATCTGCTTATTCAGGGGTAATATTGCTGTGGTGGGGTTCTCACAACGCTGTTCCAAAATGGAGTTTATTCAGTATCAGAGGTGGGTTATCCCAAAGATACTTTCCACATATCTTTTTGCAAGCACAAGATCAGTTAAGCCATTCAGACGGCAAACAATGACAAGACCATCATGTGGACATCCTCATGGATGGTCCGCCTGCCTAACTGGGAAATTAACTATGAACAAGCAATAGTAATTTGTTAAAAATGCAGCTTCAGGTTAATAAACATGAGTTACAGATTTCTTTCAAATTCAGAAGATTCTTTGCCTAAAAAGGGAAAACTATGAAAAATTTAGGTATTTTATTTCTTACATTTCAGAAAACAATCATTTGAATTTGTTTTCAGATAAATTTACTTAAATGTAATTTAGAAGCTTATGAGAAAAAAAAAAAAAAACTGAAAAATAAAACCTGAAACATTTGTGTTTTGAAATGAATAGAATGTTTTGATTGATTCAGGAGAATTTTCTCATTTTGAGAAAAAAGCCCCACACTGATGATTTACAATTTTGAGTTAAACTGGAGAGGCATTTTCTCCTGATATTTCTATTTGGCTAGAATTTTGCCATCTTAAAAAAAAAAATGGTGGAAAAAAGAAGGTAAAGACTGTGTATCAAGGATGACTGAGCAATATGAAAATGAGAGGAAAAATAAAAAGATAAGGATCTTTTTGGAAGATCCAGCTTCCTTGAAAAGCAAAGCTGAGCTGGGGGAGACATTCACTGGGTAAAGCAGTCACTGCTAAACAAAGAGCTCCTTGACCTAGAGAAAGTGAAGGGTGTATGTAAGTTGACTCCAGTCTTCTATAACTGCAAGGCAGTGTATCTAGACATGCACTGAAGTGTAACCTTAGAAAACAATAAGCACATAAATAGACTGCTTGTGTTTGCTTTTATTTTCATTTGCTTTAAATTTTTGCTACTTTTGCTAATAATATACTAGCTTAATAAATATAGCATTGGTAACAGGATCCTGAGGAGAGAAAAACACATATCTGGTTTGACCTTCACATGATAATCAATAAAAACCAGGGCATATACAGATCCATATGAAAAATGGGAGATCTGCCCTAAAAGGGAATAGATGCAGCCACGGGAGTCAGTAAGGAGATGAAAAGGGTTAATTAGTTCTATAACCACGATGCTTTACTAAAGGCATATTTAGACTATTTATGTAAACAAGTAGTTGTTTCGATCCCCTCATTTTCCACAGCGACCTCCCAGCACTACTAGTCCCTGGTACACTCATGGAATAAAAATGGAGATAGCCTTGAGCTGCCATCAGTTGCCGTTACACTTGGAGAACTGGCATTTGCTTTGCAAAACAAAAACATTGCAGTGCCCTTAGTTTCAAAATTACCCTTATAACCATTGTACTGTGCTTGGGTTGAAAAAAGTAGAAAGGCTCCTTTTGGAACTTGTGTCTTCTCTTATTGTGTATTGATTTCCATACCTGGTAGTGTAGCATGTGGTAGGTCTATGCGTCAGGTCGGAAAAGCCTGATTTCCTGTCAATGGAAGGGGAAAACCACTTGGATTGACTTAACAAGCTTAGTCTTCTGGCCATGATGCAAACTGTGTCAGTATTGTTTGCTTGTTCCATGGCATATCCTGAACCAGCCATTCTGAAATAAGACATGATACTTTTTATAGGAACAAAGTCTCTGAACCTTAGAGGAAAAACATAAAAATAACTCTTCCTTCCCTGCAAATCCTATTTGCATTATATAGCCATAACTGTACTTGCTTACTAGATATCCGTCATGAAATAGAGCTTTCCTCTCTCTCCTCTCAGCTGGAGTGGTAACTTCAACACAAATCCTTTTCTGTGAAACATCCTGTCTCCAGAGTGAGCAGCGTGGAAGATGAGGGTAGTGTTTAAGGAATATGTATGTAACGGTGAACCTTTCCCCCTCATCCAATGGGTTGGATTTGCTGCTGTTGCATGTGGACTTTTGTATTTAGTCCAATACAAAAAAATGTCTGTCTGTTAGTTAGACAGACTAACAGGTCTGTCTTTCACGGGGATCAACTTTGCTAATTCCTTCTTTGAATGCATTTACATTTTTATTCTCCGTAACATTAAATGATACTGAACTCCATAATGTAATTGAGGATTCTGTGAAAAAGTACTTTCATTTTGTTTAATAAGAACCTGCTGCCAGGTAAGAAGATTGGGTGCCACGTTGCTTGATGAAACACTGAGTATCCAAGTCTTTAGTTGACTCTTCCATACCTGGCTTTGGCTCTAGTCTGCCAGAAATATTGTGAGTGGTCCTTTAGCAAGCTACTCGGACTCACTCTGACTCAGTTTCCCAAATGGAAATGGAGATAATAGCATGTCTACACACCAAAAGAAAGACTTGTTTATTTACTGTGAGGAAAAATAAGCTAGATGACTGCACGACTCTTAATTATGAGGGACTTTAACATACGCAAGGCATGTACTCACTGATACACTTAATACAGCCAAATTATATAACAATGACAATGGATCTTAAGTGAGATGTAAAGTTTTGGGACATTTAATCCTAAGCACTTCTCCACTTCTTTCCAACAACTGGTGTTAAAGGCTATAATAAGGGGAGAAGAAAAGAGAAAGAAATGGGATGGGTCTCTCTCTAAGAGCTGAGGTGAGAGCCCTTTGCTATGCTGTCATGAGCAGTCCACATGCAAACCTCCGTGCCTGAGGAAACACATGAGGAGTCCTCTTATTCCTGCCATGAGGCAATGAATTCCAGCAGAGGAGTGACATAAACGGCTGGAAGCTGTAACTACCTTAGTTGCCACAGGTTAATTTAGAGATGGTGATGATGCTGAGGTGGACCTCTGTGCAGGCTCTCTGACAGGAGTCAGCCAAAGACACTGAATTACACGGTAAGGAATTTATGTGCTTCACTGAGCAGATGCTACCCTGAGTATGTGTATGGCAGCATTTCCTCAGAAGCTCAGCTCTAAACACTGTTTAGTGAGAGCTAACTGAGTGTGCAAGTCAGGTTTTTTGAATGTGTAAGGAGTGTGAAAAATGCTTAATAAACCAACTAGTTGAGTGATCTGGAAAGAAATACAAAATATGAGACAGATTAGGTAACATATAAACAACCTAAAAAGTAAATGCTGCATAGTGAGTGGAGCGATACATGAATCTGTTAAAATGACACAGCTTAATGGACGGACATCTCTGTTGTAGTAAAGTGGCTTTTTGCAAATCCTGATGCAGCTGCAGTCAATATCAAAAGTCCCACTGCCTGCAATAATTCTTGGATTGTGCTCGAAAGACTAATGCTACATTGCTTTATCCAATCTCCTTTAACTTTTCATTACAATAGTGTCATGTTATGTAGAGGAAGAGAATGATCTCATTTGCGCACTTATAGAGAGAAATAGCTGAAGTTAATTGGCCTATTAAACAATTAATTCAATAAGTCGGTGTTATACACTAGCATTCAGGTTAGATGAGGTAAATTGTCTAAAGCATAAACAGAAACTATGGTCCAAAATAAGAGTTCATACACAAGCACTCCCAAGAGAGATGACGTGAAAAGAGTACAGGTTTAGAGAGACCTCTAGGTTCCTTTGCCAAAAAAAAAGTGTTACACAACAAAGTACTCAGCATAACCAGATCGTCAGTTCTCTTAAATCTCATTTAGCATTTCCAGGGTGTTTTTAATACAATTAAAAAAAATAGCTATACATTCTCAAGTATATAAATATTAGCCAGAACTCCCATTTCTGCTATACTGTGTAAACAGCACTGATGATCTAAGGCTGTTTTATCAGAGTAGTCTAAAGTGGCCCTAGGGTGGCAGAGAATCAGACATACATCTTTTCAAGTAGTTCTTCCATTTAATGGGGGATCTTAACATGAATACATTATTATGGCTTGTTTCTTTTAGCAAACCATCAAATTATTGTCTTGCTAGGTGTGGAGTTTTTTCATTTCAAACAATTGCAGTATCATAAGGATTATAACAAACATTTCTCGAAGCATTTTATTTTTAAATGGTAACTGCATACTTTTAAGACAGCTAAAAGGCATGATCTTCATACTGCCTGTAAATGTGAACAATATGCTGTGTGCAGTTTATCTTGTGGCATCATCTGCATTAAAAAAACCTTGCATATTTAACTGTTACGTAGGCTTACATGGAAGCTAGTAGGAGCACCTTGCTCTGATTGACAATAATGAATGTCTGCGTTGGCAATTTTCAGAATTAGTCCACCTCCTACGGAAGTATGTATGAATAGAGGCATATATGTGTATAGAAGAAAGTCATATTAAGGTGATCAATATGTTCTTTCATGTTCAGAAGACATAAAGAAAAATCTGTATGAGTATTGAAAATATATAAGTAATATTGACCTCAAAACAAATTGTTTCTCTTGGCCCTTGTTTATTACACTAAGCTGACAGGGAGAGAGCAGAGGAAGTCTAGCAGAAGGAAGAGGACCCCTCAAGCCAGCTTGCCTTCAGGCCCTACAACAAATGTGCTCTGTAGTGGAGTACAAGGGTCTTATAAACACGGACCAGTGTCTCGTCCTGCTTAGTGCAGTATGTCAGCAATGCTGCCCTAGCTGCTGTGTCCTCTTTGCTCTGGAGGTTCCATTGTGGATCTCCTGGTGCGAGAAGACGTTTCCATGTTTGCCTGGGCATTCAGTTGCTGAGAACAGCTGGCTAGAAGAGATTAGACCGGCTTTCCTAACTGTACAAACTGTATCTTGATAGCTTCATATTGCTGAGAGCGATAAGAAAATGCATACCAAACCCCTTGTAAAATGGGTAGAGGAGGAGGAGGTGAGGAGTGTCCTAAAAGCAAACAGCTCTCCAGGATGCTGTTTAGGACTGGCTGTTAGTTTTCAGCCCCAGCAGTCTCTGCTAATTCACTTGCTCCCACAGCTGAGGTTTCAGATTACTCAAAAAACCTTCAGGTCAGCAGAGTTCCTCTGCTAGTCATGTTCTGTAGTCTTGAACAAATGCTTGGTTGACCATCCCAGTTGACCATCCTCATTTTAGAATAAAGTCAGTTAATTCGATCTGAAGGTGAAAAATCCCCCTGTGCTCTAACTCCCTGCTTCTGTGAATACCCTAAGGATTTGTTTCTTATCCTTCAGAGATAACTGCATTTAAATAAATCACTGAACAGGAATAAAACTTGCTTATGATGCAGTTCCAGGGGATTTTCTTAACCCACTGCTGACTGGATGTTCTGCTTCCTTAGAAAGAGAATGTCATCCTAATATTTTCCAATAGGCAATTGGCATGTCTTGAAAAGTGAAGATGGTTTTGTTTGTATTAGCCCAATGGTGATGTTACTGAACAGGGGTTTGACTATTGCCCAAGTCCAAAAACTGGTGAAGCTCAGCTGAAAACAAGGCTGAAACACAGAGAGGGAGAGAGTGAGCCGTGATGTTAACTGATAGCTGGTGAACAATGAGAAGCTATTGCTACTCCTAAAATTAAATTTAATCAAGCAAATTTGCCTGCGTTTCTAAGAATGTGTTTTACGGGGGGGGGGGGG
>NW_010972528.1:16167074-16284299 GCF_000737465.1 Haliaeetus leucocephalus
TTTTGGTGGTTGTGGGGTGGGGTGGGGTGTGGGGGGGGGGGGGGGGGGGACGGGGAATGATCTTAAGATCTCTCCTGTTCTTTTCCCGTTGCATTTATGTCTTTTATTCTTTTTCTGCAGATCTAGAATTTGTTAAGAAGTTTTCGGAGGTGGATAATGGTATATGGACAAGAAGTCATGTGGCATTTCCAAACAAGGTATCTGTCATATGTGTCAGTAACTCCAGCCCTCTGCCATTTCACGCTTTTAAATATACTGGTTTTAGTAAATGAACAAACAATTGCGAAGATTAGAAAAGATTTGGAGAAGAATGCATTGAGGGCCTTTTCCTCAGTCAGTTGCTTCTGGTGTGTTAATAACTCCATCTACAGTTCATCACTGAAATAGTTCCAGAAGTATTAGAAATACGAGCCTGAACCAGGTCACTAATAAGATAAAACCCAGATTCTGTTCACATTTTAAACAATGAACTTAAGTGAGGAGAATGCACTAGTGTAAGGGTAAAAGTGCAAAATGTTGACGTGTTTTGCTGGAACTACTTTTTCTGTGGCATGGAGTAGAAAGAGTGTTAGCACACAGTTGAAGTTGTTCTGCAATGGGCGTTGGCCAGCTTCTGTTTTGGTGTTGGAGACTTCAGGACCTGTGGGCATATGTCAGTGGGAGGGGTGCTAATGGGCTTTCTCCAAGTGGGATAGTAACTGCTGGAGACCATATTCAGAATGGGCAAAATGAGCAGATCTCATCCCACAGTCCAAGGGCAAAGTTGGAGGGAAAAAAGTGAAAAAAACTATGATCAGATGCAGACAGATACACGTCTGCTTTCCCCATGCTTTGAGCTGGCCAGACAATCTAGTTTCTGGTCACGTTTCAGCTGGCTGTTCGCTGGCCTGGCCGCATGGCTTCCATGCTAGACCTCCTTCACAGCCAGCCAGCTCAGGACG
This sequence comes from Haliaeetus leucocephalus, assembly GCF_000737465.1. Lineage (NCBI taxonomy): Eukaryota > Metazoa > Chordata > Aves > Accipitriformes > Accipitridae > Haliaeetus > Haliaeetus leucocephalus. Next base: position 16,168,016 of record NW_010972528.1, read on the forward strand.
TGCAGAAGAGACTTGTCTGAACTTGATGTGCCGATACAGCTCCAGGCACTGCGGTCTGTTAGAACATGAACAACAGAGTTTCTGATAAGGGTCAGGGACATTCCCATCGTACATAGAAATCAATTTTCACAGATTATTCTTCTACTTTTATCGGTGTTACTTGTGGCAGTAGACCTGGGTGGCACTAAACAAACATACAGTCCTTGTACATGAACTACTAAGACAGTCTGTGTTGAATATTTTTGTGTAAGTGTGCTCATCAGTTTGTGGCCTGCTTTGCCATGTCCAAAATAGATACATATTAAAAATTACTAATGTGTATTAGTGTAAAAAAAGAGGCAGTGGTAATGAACTCCAAAAAGAAGTTGTGACTACTAATCAGTTGTTATTATTACGACTGAGGTTATAAAATCTGTGGGCATCACTTTCAGCACGTATGTCCGCAAGTGGGCAGATGTATTAAAACAGCTCTGCTTTCAGAGAAGCTTAATCTTTGCCTTAATCACTGCCTTCTTTGGAAGCTGTGGGAGCTCTGTGCTTCTGAGATCATTATTTTGTAGGAACCTAAATAGGTATTCTGGTATATTAATTACTTTGGGTTCCTATGTAAATGGTTTTCTAAGCCCAAAAAGCAAGTAGAAAATAGAGCCAGGATATCATGGTACCCGTGATATTTTTTAGCATGTTACAAATGTAAATACATTTTCTGCCACAGTAGGATTATGCGGTATGTTCCATATTATAGATCTGGAGGTTAGACCACTGTAAAAACCATGACCCAGTGCCTTTCATCTTTGTGGCTGGTGAATTCTCACTGTTGCACCATCTTCTTCCTGTGTGGTTGTCATTCAGCACTGATTGCTGGCAACTTTGGCAAAATCGTATGACAAAATAACTCTGAAAACAGTATTTGAATTAGGCATTTAAGAAAATAATGTAGTTTATTCTCAATGATCATGATAGCTAAACATTTCTTTGTGAATCAATTTTTTCCTAGTGTTATTTGCTCTTGAAATCCTTGGGAATTATATTCTAGTGACATCTGTTAACTCTGCTGCACTTAACATGTAATTAGGAAGGGAAAAAAAGAAAACAGAAAACAAAAGCCCATGCCAATCTAAATGTGCTTGAAAGGTGCCAGATTGATAACTCTGGAGAATTGAGTCCTCTGTTTATCCCCTGAATTAGTGCAGCAAAATCAATGGCAGCATAAACTTGCTCATGTCACCCTGAAATGTCTTGTGCTCACTCAGCTGTGAGGGTAGCCTGGGCTTCATTTCCCCAATAGTCTGTAGGATCCCAGTAGGAATGATAAAAAGGATGCCGTCCTGTGGTGGAAGGACTGTGCTGAGAACACTAAACTCATATCACATAAATTTCTGACCAACCATCTGAGGTCAAGCTTCTGGTTGTACTTTGCAGTTCCAGCATAGATTACAAATGGTGATTTTGAATTAAAAGGCTTTATAGTGCATTTCCAATCTCTTAACTATCTAATCCCCTGGTGTGTTTTATTTAATGCATAAACTTCCATTGACATGACAGAGCCAGAGGCATTACAATCTATCATGTCAAGACTTCATATATTAACAGTTCTTGTTAGCACGCATTGGCACAATACACTGTGGTAGTTCTGAATTATGCTAATGATCCATGGATAATGGGTCGCAAGGAGATTTTTGAACCGTACCTTTAAACCAATGCCACAGTGCTTTTAGGATGTGTCAGAGTGCACAGAGGCTTGGCACTATAACACGCTTTAATGCATCTTCAGAGCACCTTATCTTGTATGCTCTGCTTTAATTGAGATTAAATGGCTTTGAAGGACCTAACACAATTTCAAGGACAATGCAATATCTCATATTCTCAGTGAAAGGTTTTTAATGTATTTGCTTAAAACCAAGACAAATATTCCATACAAACACATTACACCAAACTGATGTTAAAGGTCTGTCTCAAACTTAGAGAAGCCAATACAATTTGAATTAAAAGCGTGGCATAGTATTCCTGAGGCTATGACTAGGATGGGGTGAGAGAATTGCATAGGATCTTGGGTTCTGCAAGAGCACCAGTTAGCAAACTAGCAACAGAAGCAAGACTTTTTTTAAAGGAAAGTAGAGGTGCCTAGATCCTGTGGAAAGTCAGAGTGAAGTTGTGTCAGGGAAGGCTTGTGAGAGTATTCTTCTGGGGGTACATACTCTGAATTCTTTGCATGATGTCAAGACAGGAGCAAAGCCATCCTGAAACTTTGGTTTAGTTTGTCCACCAGTCTTTGCTACATTCCTGTAATAACAGTTTAAGAAAATTTAAATAGATGTCATATGAAAAGAGAAACCACAAAAAAGAGACTCAGCCCCCCCTCCCCTTTTTCTGTAACTTCAGTTTAATACTTAGCATTTTATTTGGTTGCAAACTTGTCCTCTCTGCCTTGCTTCAATAATGATATAAAGGTGCTGCAGTATCTTGGAAGATGTTGTTGTATTCCAATAATGATAACTGTGTAGTTTCATGACCCTCCCGAGCTTACATTTGAGGACTCATTGGAAAAACTGCCATCATATCACAAGGATGTGAAGTGTAATACTGCCAATTTTTTGAATTATTCATGAGTCGCAAGGAAAAAGAAGCAACAAAGACACAGGCTTCTTCTTTTTATTTATGGGTTTACTACTGTTCATATTTTTTAAGTGAAGGGAATACAATTCTTCCATCTTTTCCACAACAACTCGAAAAGAAAAGAAAATGTGTATGCTTGAAAAGTTGGGATTTCTGGGAATACATTTTCCTCTTTTAGCTTGCATTTTAACATAAGGTAAAACATTTTTTTGACAAGGTAAGTAGAGTAAACAAAGATCAGTGAGAAAGCAGAAATTATTGAAGTACTGGAAAAACTGCTGCAGGCTACTTTTTCACACATTGCTGCTCAAGTCAGGATTATGCTATGACAGTTCTAACTCTCCTGCTGACATCCTTATAGACTCTATTACATTATTTACTTCTTGTAAAATAACATTCTATTACAGCTCCTTCATGTCCTGCTGCTATTCTAAGTTCAAGGGGAAGAAATTCTGCTCAACCATAATTCCTTGCTTCCAGCTCGTTAATACAGCTCCAAGGAGATCATTATTAAAAAGACTGATATGCGGCCTCTATTTCATGCCCCATTTTCTGTTGCAGTAACAACTGTATTTCTAGGGTGTTGGTCTTCACTTAAATCAACAGCACTGCATAAGGTGCATTAGCCTGTGTCTTGAAGTATCAGGTGAAGCATGCCCCACCCTGTGCTGAAGATGTAATGTCATTTTTATGTCCGTAAGGGGGAAAGCTCTCAGATATTTCTCTTGCTTTTTCATTGCAGGGAAAAGTGAAGCCAGGCATGCAATCATACCTGATTTCAATAGAAAAAGAATTGATTCTCAGTAGACTTGCCAGGAACATCTGCAGATAAAACGGGGGTAACAGCAGACAGGTTACTTGAACACTCTCTGAAAATTGGCTTAGGTCTTTTTTTCAATGTCAGGAGATAATCAAACACATATCACTGAGTGCCACATGAGGAGTCTGTTGAAACTTGTTTTTTGGGTAGACATACATATTAGGATCCAGAAAATGAATTTGCCTACTGTCTGAATTCTCACTGTAAGTCCAGTTAGCAACTAGGTGTACCATGCACAAAATATTCCCACACTATGGTAGAATGCTCCCAAAGCACCAGCCTTTGAAAAGTAGTACTTGCATGACTGCCTGAAATCACCCTGGCAAGTCACTCATCAGCCCTGCTGCTTGCAGTGTGACTCTTGAAAGCAGCACTTGACACTTGAAGAACTGGATCAAACCAAACAGCAGTGACCACATGCTTTGAGATGGTCAGATGACAGAGGAGCAGAGGAACTGTGACCCAACACACACAGTTCTGAGCAGTGCACTTCCTCGGCTTTCAAAACCTGTTTGGACCATCCCTAATGAAATTTAAGTAGCATTTCATCAGTAATAATACAGACAAAATTATAATTATCTAATTATCCTTGGGAAGAGATACTTAATAAACTTCCCAGCAAAAAGTGAATCACATGTGCTCTTTCTTCAAGGCAAACAGTGAAACAGCTGGAAAATCAGCACTGCCTGCAGTAGCATTTCATTATGTATGTGGTAGGTCCTGATAAGAGCAGTGCAGAGCATTTGGCCGTTGATCTCTGAAGTTCGTCAGGGACTGTGTGGGAATTAAGGGTGACTTTTGCCACTTGCCTCTACGTGAACCAGGACTTCAGTCACTGTCTCTATTATTTTCACAGTTTGCTGCGCAGCTTAGAGTTCTAGCACTGAAATTGGGGATAAAGTTACATACATGAGTGTGCTGTGTCAGAAGTTGCTGGTTGTTAACTCTGTCTTCATGGTAATGGACATGGCTAATTAAATATCTCATTCATCATGAGAAGATTCTCTGATGATCCTTCACAGAGGCAAGAGGTGAGAGTGGCAGGAGGTCCAATTTAAACAGTGCCATTTACTAGAGTACGTCTACTAGAGTAATCAAACAGGATAGATACTTGCTATTTCTTTCAGATTTGGGGCTATTGGTCAATCTGAAAGAATTTTTTTTTGATTCCCAGTAGCCTTTGATTTCGAGGGAGTTTGGGACAGATTCCCATTATTTTGCTTCAAAGCCTTCTTGGTGGGTTAGTCTGTGGAGTCCCTGAATGGGTCACACAGGCACGAGTACAGGCCACATGTTTATTACTAGCAAAGAAGAAAGCAGGTTGCTTGCTGGTGCTGCAAATTTTCATTTCCCTTAAGCATGAAAGATGATCCTCTTCTTCATCCCCTTACTTCTTTATCTCTCCAGTCTGACCTGCTTTTTCTGTAAGAAGGGTTGATTCTTCTATGGGAAACATGTTTTGAAAGAATTTCACTAAAAATAACATGAATATCTGACCAGCTGTTAAAGTCATTTAGTTCAAGTGCCTGTGGGATGTTTTTAAGATCCAATGTCCTAGCTCAGTTTGCACTGGTAATCCAGTCTTTGAACCAGGGAGTCATTATATTTATCTGTTTGGGTTTGGGTTTTTTATACCACCAATTACTGTTATCAAAATATGTTAAATTAACTGTGTTCTAGGAAAGCAGATAATTTCACTGTAGACTGGTAAATATCCGGCTATAAATGAAGCTACCTTTTATTTATTGCAAAGGCTAGCACATTCATCAGCATGCCTAATTAAAATTTAACAATTAATAAGCAGTGGCAAACCCTGCACGAAGGTCAGTAGCAACCTAAGCAAACTTATCAAAAATGCAAAGGGGTTTAGAGTTTTTAAAAAGTTCATTCTGTCCTTAATTAACAGATCTAATTACAGCTCTGCCATAGCAAAATGCAAAATGATCTCTTCAAAAGACAAGAAGTCAAAGGTTTAATAGTGCAGATAACCTTCTTCTTCAGTACGTACCGACCCAAGTGTAGAAGGGAATTTTACCAAGCATTCAACAGAGTTGATTGGATGGCTTTGACAGAAATTAAAGCTAAGCAATACATAGAAATCCCCCCAAAACAAAGGAATTGAGAGGGAATAAAAACTCTCTTGTGTCTTGGGATTTGAAATAACACCAAGTCAAGACTTTGGATAATCTCCTTTCTTAGCAAGTTGTCAATGTATTTATTCTGTGACCTTTGCTGGTTAGTTTTGAATAACACTTTCTGTTCTATAGACTGCATGTGTTTAATTATCACCTCATTCAACAAAAATGGACAGTGCAAAAATCAAGGATAATCTACCGTAGTAGAGCTAAATACAATAGAGTGAAAATTCCTGCAGTTAATAGTCAGCGTTTAGAAGTTGAAGGGCAATTTTCCAAGTTTAACTGAAGGGTTTAGTTATGTATTAGTTCTTCAAGAAGACTGAGAAAAAACTGAGTGTTATGTTCAGTTTTGCAGGAAGAGGCTGGAAATGTACAGAACTGGGTTCATCAGTAAGAGAGTTAAATCTTCCTGGCTGATTTATGTGGGCAAGGGTCATATAAAGTGGCTGAAAGACAAACTAGACTGCTTAAAATTAATAATGTATAGCTGAAATGAATTGTTACTATTCATCTTTACGTTTGGATTAGCAGAAAGAACACCACTATGAGAGGCAAGATCTCTTCACGGAAACCTGACCTATGTGAATATTCTTATTGTTCCCTTTCATACCCTGCCAATGACAAAGTGAATGTAGATCTATGGAACATAGGTACCTAAAGCAGAAACAATTGAATCTCAGCAATGATCTTGGAAAGGCTCAAAACCACAGGAGTCATAATCATCTTAGACTGGAAACGAAGTGCATCATAACAAATTTTTCAACCAAAAGGCTCATTAAACGTAACATGAAAACAGAGACTCTGTTCTGAGCAATCTCCATGAATTGTTCGCTAGCTTCACAGCTGCGCTATCAGGAACTGAATAAATTTCATATGGCTTTCTATTGGCTGTAGGAGGGAAAAAAAAGAAGCCTGCTCAGACTGATGGGCATTTTAAGACTTCCCTTTAATTCCTTTTCTTAAAAAGAACATAATCTTCTGGGTTTAAACTTGTGGCTTGAACCAATAGGTAGCATCAACCATCAGTAACATGCCATACTAATGTGGCCTCATGCTAGTCCTGTGCTATATATATTTGAAAGCAGAAATGGTGAGACTTTTAAATGTAACAAACATTTTATTTTTCTACTCAAAGGAGCCAGACATCCTGTGTGTCCATGACATGATCCTCACCTCACCTTTAAGGAAATTATAGTGATCTGTCTAAAATGTGCGTGCTCAAAGAGTTTTATTTGCTATTTGGGTCCTTCTCTGCATCCTGCCTCAGCAGGGGAGACAAAACTGGTCCCGCTACGTTGCTTAAAAACACAGATAGTAGAAAACACATGCCACATATCACATTCCTTTCTTTGGTAACACTTGCTTTAAGATAAGAAATGAACATAATTACTGGAGTTCTGCTGATGGGAAGTGAAATATCAGAGGTAGGCATTATTACTGTTACTGTTATTATTATTATTGAAGTAGCAGGAAGTGCAGTGCTATAAAAACTCTTCTAAGCAGTCACTCCCTCTTACAGACCATTAAAGGTTCACTTCACACTTATATCTCTTTCTTCCAGACTGAATCCTGAATCATTAATTTTGCACTTGACGTTCCTAAAAGAAAGCTTTTTTGAAGCAAAACCTTCTCTTGATGTCTGAATGCACCCTGAGGATGTTAATCACCAGAGCCGTAAATTCAAGACAAAAAGCCATCGAGGTACCTTGAATTTATTGAGAATTGAAAGCAGTAAGATGTGAAGATTTTTGTTTTATTTTCCAGCACCATACAATGTCCAAGCTTTAGACAATACTAATAGCAATCTTTTACTAATAGCAATCTGAGTAAGCAAAGCTGTTAAAGATAATATATGGCCCAAGACACTATATGAAAGGGTGATAAATTAAATTCAGGAGCAAAGAGAACCAAACCAAATCTTTTCAAATCCTACCTACCTCTATAAGCTTTTTCTTTTTTCTCTTCTCTTCTCTTTCCCCCCTTCTTTTCCCTTTTTTCCTTCTGTATTCTCTTGCCCCTCTTCTCTCCTTTCCTTTCCAAGAGATTTCTCTCTGTCTGTGCTTCACCAAAATAAAGAATAAATTCAGGGATCTTAAAATGTCCTTTAATATAATGTTTGGAGGAGACGCCTCTTCCCTGTATGCAGGTATCCCTTCCGAAAGAGTTTCTCACTTTCTTTTAAGAATATCACAGCAATGTGAAAGCAAGCAATTGATTTTTCATTTCCAGTCTTCTGTGCAACTTTTTCTTCCTCCTTTCCTATTCCAGCCTAAGTCCTTTCCAAATTAAAGCAAAGACATGAAGCAAATTATGAACTTTGCTTAACTGTTAACAAAGAAGACCACCCATCTCAAATATTCTCCAGCTCAGAAATTCTGAATATCTCATGCATTATTGCCCTCTAGTGTTACTTCAGAATGTATGTAGAAGATTCCATCTGTAAAACTGAACAAAAAAAGCATGTTTCAATGAGGCAGGGCCAGATCTGAACCTGAGAAGTAGCAACCATATATCCATGAAAAAAGACATTTTGCAATCCCTTGATTTCAGTTGGGTCAGTTATCTAAGGTCTTTACTAAGACCCAGTGCTTTGAATATTCGTTTCCACACAAAGGGAGTGGGGGGAGCACAGGGATCTTTACTTTGCTCTCCACATCTCTGTTCGTACTCCAGAGACGATGCCACTGGTGCCATGTGGGCATTTTGATCTAATCCTAGTTTTCCTGTGGCTGAAAGTTTCTCACGGAGCTTAAAATGCTTGGTTTAGCGGTGTGCCAATATAAATAAAATAAAGAAACATGGCAGTGTAAGGTCAAAACAGCATTGTTGTAGAATGGCGTGAACAAATTGGAGTGTGACCTGTTATCATGTCTGGTTAATGAGTCTTAGGTGTCCCATCAAAGAATGGGAAAAAAGTAAATAATTATAATTTTCTATTGAAATATTCCAAGGCTTTCCAATTTCCGGGGAAATTTACAAGTTGAAATGGGAAGAAAATTACTAAGTCCCAGTTCTTTCCTTATGTCTAAAACAAATTCTTGATGCAAACAGTCCTGGATGCGAAGGAGTGTGGATCCAGATCTGCCCTCTCCATGAAAGTAGGAACAAAATATCTACTGTCAACCTGCCAGAGAAAAATTATATATTAGTAGACAGGCTACTAACAGTTTGCTGGAGTGGGTGCTGAAAATTATGACCCTGTATCTGTATTTAGGTAACTCATTACACCTGATCTAAGAACTTACTGGCTAGTGGCAATTTTAAGTAAAAGTGAACAACAGGAACATTCAGTTTCTTTGGAAATGAGACCTTTACAATCATGTTTTGGTTGGTATTTAAATGGTGTTCAGTATTATTACCAGACAGGCATCGAATGCTGCATATTTCCTCATTTGATGAAGGTCTGCTGGAAAGTGTATCACTTGGTTTAGTGAATGAAGTTACCACCTGTGGGATGCTAAGAGTTCAAATTCTGTATTTCCTGCATCATGTTGTTTTCCTGTGCTTCTTTTTTCCCATCTAGAAATAAGATGATGAAATAATTCTCTTATGTAGAATTCTTTCTGTAGGTGAAAACGGTCCATCAGAGCTGGGGTTTTACTAGATAGTATCCAGACTTCCTCTGAAAGTTCTAAACATAATAGGATAAATTACTAGATTTTTTTTTTTATTCTCTCCAAACTCACAATAGTTTTTCAGAAAAGTTCTCTAACCTTCCTGAAAGTTTTGAACCCAGATCAGCAGGTAAATGCACTTTCCTCAAACCATGCATCATATTCATTTTGCTTCCATTTAGGGGGTAGTTTGAATGAAAAATCCAGAGGACTCAAGTCAAGAGTCCCAAAGTGAGCCACGGAAAGTACAGCTTCCAGTTCTCTCACAGGGGCTTTCATGCTGTGCTCATGCAGGAGCTCACATGCACCACTGGAAGAGGCTTTGCTGGGAACATGCTGATGAAATCCAGCAAAGAACTCTGCACGTTTCTTATTCAAAATCCTGAAATCCCCAACACAAGATGAATCATGATATCCTAGCTATTTACAAACAAGAAATGTTACTATGTTTTTCACATACTCATATTGGGCATGATATTTATCTCATACTGATTTTGCAGCTGTATACTGCCGTCAACTTCAGTTGTTCACGATGACATAGCGTGACCTATCCTAATAAAAGGAACAGAGTCAGAGCAATGTTAAATACCCCATTACATTTTGTGATCTATTTATCTGCTGCTTTAAATGTGTAAGGGGTCTGTTCTCTATGTTCTTTTGCCAGCCATTTAAAGGCACTGATAATTAGACTTCTAAAGTCATTTGGTCATTGTCATGCTCAGTACCTCCTGGAATTTTCAAAACAGCTGTGATACTCCCAGATTTAAAGGATTTTGACAAGAGTGAGGTACTAAAAAATTTCAAAACTATCAATAGGCACTTATCTACATCTTTAGAAATGAAATGTCTTTCAAAATGTGACCCTAATCCCTTTCCGAGTAGACCATGACATCCCAGTACTGCGTGTGTTACATGACACTTTTAAAACACGCTTTGCCAACATTTTTACACGTCTCCTTGACCTGCCTGCAAGAAGTCAGCATTCAGACAACTTAGAGAGGATGATTTAAAATCTGATCTTGAACAAGACACTATTTTTCTAAAAGATTGAAAACGTCTCTAACATTTCATGCTCTGAAGCTCATTTTTTTAATGATGCTCATAACTAGATTTTTATGGTGAATCTTTATGATTCAGAGAAATCAAATCTCAGAGTGATTTGTGTCACTCCTTAGCTATGGTTATAGCTTTATAGTAATCTTAGGATGTGCACTAGTTGTTTTTTATATTCAAGGCCTGTTAAAGGATTTATATCTGAAGCTAAATGGGTAAATGTACTGCAGGTTGCACAGTTTCTAGTACATCACGAAGCCAGTTGTCTTCATGCATGTGGCTGAAGTGAGAGGTTTGCCAGAGTGGAGTTCCACTAGAGTCAGGGAAGACTTCAGAGCAGCAGCAAAAATGTCTGAAGATTTGCTTCATAGCTCACAGCTACTGCAGCCATCACGGTTGTAAACACCTGTCTCCATAGAGGAATCTGTCCGGGTAAGCACAGCATAGAGGCACTCAGCATAGCTCTTCCTATGCATTAAACACATTTGTATGAACAGGAGAGGAGACTCCACACAACCCAGCAAAATACACAAGCAGTGCGGAAATAAGCTCTGGCTCTTCACTTTCTGTTCTGAGCAGCACAGCTGTACTGGCTGATACTAACGAAACTGCCAGCTCCAATCTCCGAGCAAAGGAACTGAACGTGGTGTGTAAAAGACCTTGATCTGCTGGCTCTGGGACACAGCTGCCTTTGGGCCATGATTGAACTTGTTGCACTCTAAATTTACAATTGAGCCAGTCACAATAGTGGTAAGGAAGATTGCGCCTTTACCTCTAATTTGAGCTGGACACAAATGGGATATTTTTTGTGGTCAGAATGCAAGGGTGGTTTAACTTTGGGGGGATTTATTCCTTAATTTTTGCACAAGCAACCTAGACTGGAAGGTGGGCTGCTGAAGAACGCAAGAAAATTCTTGACTACAGAAAACCTACAGGTCATTGCTTGCACCTGCCTGTCCCTGTGTTCCTTCTCTCCTTCTGGTCAAAAATGGAGCCACATATAGTGTTCCCTTCATACTCATTAGATCTGTTCCCTGCATGCCTTTTTCCTTTTATATGGCAAAAACAATTTTCAGGGTCTTGTTATTCTTGTTAGTTCTGTAGAATCAACGGAGCAGTAGGGAAGGAGTTTGGATAATTTTTTCTCTCTTACATTAACAATAGAGTTTTAACTAAGACACCACTTCAGAAAAGCAGTAATGAAATGCACAAGTCAAGGAGAACACAGCTGTGACTTTCAGAGTTTGCAGGGCTGTCAGCGAGAGAAAATGTATCTTTACCTATAAAGTGGGCAAATTTATTCTGTAAGACTTTGAGAGAAAATAAATTTGGAACTTCACAATGCTATTTATTCAGAGTCACTTTTCAGCATATAACCACTTCTTAAAGTTCTCATAATAGTCAGTAGGAATCTCATAAGCATCTCAATGCACCTTACATTCTTACCTCTGTCAAAAGTCAGCAACCAAGTTGATAACAAGACCTATCTTCTTTTATTTTGCTGGAGAGACTCTTTTAATCAGTTCACAGTTGCCTGGTATGTGTCTAATTTTATGCAGCAAGAAAAAGATGAGCATATCCATACTGACTTAGCAAGTTCAGAGATATTTTGCTTTGAAATTTACAAACAGATAGGATCCATGACTGGAATTACAAATGTAAGTAAGCATAACACATTTAGAATTGCATTTCTTTTCTTCTAAATTGTTTCTCTGCAGCTTGTCATTGCTTGTGTAACATATCAGCAGACTCGGGACAGGCACAGTAACACAAATGTCATTGGGCCACATTCAGAGTAGGATGCAAACTCTGGTTTCATATATGCTAATACATATTTTAAGATTGTTCACATTTTAAAAGAAAGATGTACATGAGATATATGGGAGAATAACAAGAAACAAGAAAAGTTCAGCTTTAAATGCATTCCTACCACTATGTCTGGAAAATCTCCACTGCATTCTGTAGAGTTTAAATCTGTACTGAGAAGAAAATTTGGCCCTGGAAATAGCACAGACTACATTGTGTAGGTCTAGCCAGGAGCATGCTGAGCTAGAAGGAGAATTGGGTCTATGTGGTTTAAGACCATAGTTTCTGCCTTGAGTTCCATAAAGCAGAATGACAGAGAAAAGCCTGTTTTAAGCATCATTCTTTAGCTCGGGAGCTAATGTCTTAAGGGTGTTGGTGGTATTATGTATATCTCCAAGCAGATACAAAGCACCTAATGCATTTTAATGGGAACAGTTTGATTCAAGACTTTAAACATTAAGTGATAGCTCATACAGGGCTTTGAAGATCCAAGTAGCTTAAACTTTACTGGGTTTGGGTACCTGGAGTCAAGTTCCTTTTCATGTTCTCACAGTCATATGTATTCTTCCTGCCTGTAAGGTCTGAGCACAAGTGTGAGCTGGAGTTCATGTGCCTTGGTTTTCCTTAACAGAAGAGCAAGAGAAGGTTCAACATGTAGGGCTGTACCTCTTAGAGTAGCATTTGGGTTCAGATCCTCTGAGGTACATGGCTTTCAGCTGGCTTGAGATGTAATAGATAATAGGTGCTTAAGGTTATTTAGGATCTGCACCTCAAATGTTGGCACTAATTAGCTCCTTAAATCGCTGCTGGATGGAAGTGCAGAATGAAAAACCTTTTTGCCCTCAACATAGTCCTTTCCAAATTAGGATGAGATGTTTGCTGAGGATAGAAAATATCTTGAACATGCTGTACTTGGATTATACCTGTTCTGTAGCTATGCAGAGAACTTGCAGTTCTGGCATCTCTCCCGGACTCTGCAGTATGTTCACTTTCAGTTTCAACCAGTTTAGTAGTAAAAGATCCTTCCTTGGCAGTGGCTACAAATATCAGAATTCCCACTGTGAGGAAAAGTTTAAATATTCAGAAATTCCCCTTCAAAGCATTAGTTGAAAATCACTATAAGAAATTCTGCTCTTGTCTTTGTCTTTTATCTTGTGAAGAAGAGCAAACCCATAAAACCTTAAGAAACAAAATCTGTCTTTGACCTTACCCTTGCCTGGATTGGGCATACACACGTATGGAGCTAGAGTCTTGTTAGTCAGCAATTGAATGTGTTTGCAAGTTTAATGGTACAGTGTCCAACCTATTCAATTACAATACTACAGCTTAATCACACTAATAACAAGCTTTTAGAGAACTGGAAGCTATATTCTGCTCATACTTGCTACTTTTCTTTTTACCTGTTACAGTGTACTTGGGCATCTGCTAGTTTTGGCAAATTCAAGCTGACATTGTCTTAGAGAGGCAAGAGAAGACCACAGCTGCATGCCCTAATTGTAATTCCCAGAGAACCTGAACTGGGCCAGCTATGGAAAATGAAGTAATTGTCTTGGTCCAGTATAAAAAGGATCTGATAAGTGCTGTTCTGGTTGACTGGTTTTATGATGGAGGGGAGGCCTTTAGGGGAAAGCCTTTAGGCAAAAACAGTATTAGGAAATTTTTAAAGAAATTTTCTAGTGATTGTGATTTCTTGAGATTCTCAATTACATTTCTTTAGTGGTCAGGCTGAAGAGAATTGTCCCTTTGTTCTTACGCTCTGAGTTTAGAATATAGGAAATATACTTGTCTTTCTAACAGGCTGTAACTGTAGGCTTTGAAACTGTAGTTAACTTGATATGTTCTTGGCTTGCTGACTTTGCTTTATCCTCTTAACAGAATAAATAATCTCATGTAATAACAAACCTGACAGATCTTCATAATTGATCGCTATTCCTGACATATGAAGGGCACAGGAAGCAAACAGAATGAAGCCGTGTAAGTATTGTGCAATGTAAGTATTGATTCTTTTAATAGCAGTACTGCTTTTCTCTGTAAGTGCCCACCTCAGCAATAAGAAATTATGGGGAAAAATAGAAGTGGGAAGTAAAATTAGACTTAAATGAAAAAAATATGTAACTGATAACTCTCTGAGAGCCTGCCAAGTAGTCTCTCATTGCCTAAGGGTTCAGTTTTACATAAAGCCCTTAACTGTATTAATAAGATTCCTTTTGGACTACTGAAGGCTAAAACAAGTATAAGTGGGGGAGGAGTAATAAATCAACCCTGTTTGTACTAGACACATTACTAGTGTTCAGAACCCCTTTATACAATTAGAATGATTTACAGCTGAGTGATTGGCATAGGCTAAGAGACGCTGTGGGTAATGGGTAGAGTGGTGTGGGGAGGGCTGCTCACACCTCTTACAGCAAAATTATAATCTAGCAAGTTGTGCTTTCAAAGCCTGATGTCCTTGATAAACAAGGAATGGCAAGACTTATTAAAGTGTAGTCCAATCATTGTTATAACCTGATACTGGAAGAGATAGGTGTCAGGTTCTGTTACTGCTGAAGTTTTCACAGCATCCAAATGATCTCTTTTGAGGTGTGTGAGAAGGCACATTGGCACATAATATGTGCACACCTATTCCCAAACCTGCAAAACCACTGCAGGAACCCTTTAACCTGTTCTTTCATCTCTCTTATACATCGCTGTTGTCTCACAATCTGCTCCCACTGAGCATGCTGCAGTTGTCTAACGAATTTCACATTCAGATGGTTGACTCACATTACACTCCACAGGGTCATATAAATGTTCTGAAACTGACAGTTGTGATTACAAGTTAGTTGGGTAAGAAGAGGACCCCTGGGCACAAATCTCTGATGTACCTGAAAATTTTTTTGGCAGCAGTGACTAAATCTATCCCAAGCCTACAAGGTCAATTTGCAGCTCAGTTGCCATCCATATTTATCTGCCTCACACATTGAAATTTTACTATGACAGTGATAGGATCTCTAGGAAATACCTCAAGTAGATTGTTTCCATGGATAGCCTGTAATCCTCATTTTCTTGCAACGGTCTTCCAGGATGTGTCATTCTCCTGATGATGCCATCTTGGGTTAAGTTTAAAAAAACAAGACAAAACACAAAACAAAATATGTTTTTATAGTAATAGAATTCACCTTGATTTTAAATCACAACAGCTTGTAACTTGGTATGCCTTGGTCGCAGCACTGTCACCAGGTGTGGGCATTGTTCTGCTAAACAATAAAGAGAAAGGGTTGGCTGCTAGAAGGGACAAAGAATACAGTGTGAGCATTAAGTAACTTAAATTTCTTATGTTAGTTGTGACATCTCATATTATGGAGGCACTTACAAGTAGAAAAAATATGGAAGACAAGGAAAATTGTGTTTACATATAGAGCCTCTTTTCTCTTAAGCACCTTCAGTTTCTGGTGATTTGTCAGTAGGAGTTCCTGCTGAGAACTAATACATTTAATCACAGTAATAGTATGACAAAACACCAGCTAACTACAGTTAGGAAAGGAATCATTCCTACATTTATCATGCGGATTTTAGAAGCAATAGCAATTTTAGAAGCAAGTGGGGGGAGGGAATCAGACTGTTTTTAAAGTATTTAGCATTTAGCAAGTTTCAAAGTATTTAGCATGACATGATACTTGAGAAGTTTTCATCTGAGACTCTTGAGAGAACTGCTTCTTTTGGTCCATGATCAGGGCAGTGCATGGCCTTGTGCAATGTAGGAACATGCCTGAAATGGAAGAAGGTTTTAACTAGGATCTTGTAATTCACTAAATGAAATGGCTGATTCTTTTCAACTCTCAACACAATCCACTTCTGAACTGCTAAATATTGGAAAAAATAAGACAGCCATTGCTCTGGAGTAGCTGTTTAATATTGAGACAATGCAGCTGATATTTTTGTCTGATTTTTTTTTTTTTCCCCCAAGAACAAAAGCATGTAAAAGCAAGAAAGTTGCTCAGTGGCTTGGAGAAAATGGGTTTTTTTGTGGTAGACTGTAAAATGAGCACTGAAAAGAAGGGAAAAGAACTTTCTCTAGCTCTGTCTTATATGTGTTCTTAAATTGTGAAATATCCACGTAGCATAAGGATTCAAGAACTTCAGCATTCAAACACTGTCACTGCAATTAACTGCACCAAGGGCCTAATATAATGCATGCTGAAATAAACAGGAGTCTTTCCATCAGCTGGAATGGATGTTGGATCAGGTTCAACACAACACAAATGCAAACTCTGCAGCCCTTGCTCTCAGAGGAGCTCTCCACTATGTCAGCTGAAGTAAACTCTCCATTAGCGGAGTTGGTATTGTCATCTGTGATACTGAACACATAAGCAATTCTGCAAAATAAGCCATATGCTAGAAGGTAGTGATAGGCACTAGATGCAGCTTCGTACATACCTTCAGAAGCGCTCTCTCTGTGCTGTATATGTTATGTACTATGATGTGCATTATGCAAAGTTTCTGCTCAGCAGAATTAGTCTTTTCTGTAATTAATTTTGATTTTTATGTAAAAGAATGCATTTTAATAGTTACTCAACAAAGCGTGTTCCCTAAGATAGGGAACTAACGTGAAGGGAGATGGAAATACAGAGGTTTTTTTCTGAACCTATACACTGGTCTCCCTTGTGACCAAAGGCAAAGTTGCTGCAGTTTCCTCCATCATTATTCGACTGCTAAAATAGCAATAACACATAACTAGGGGCCAGGAAATGCTGTCAGTGTTCTATAGTGAATGTGCCCTCTTGCCATTCACAACCTGGAATCCTAGTCCTGCAAAATTTTGCATTTTAGTTACAGCCCTCTAAGTAAATTTCTAGAGCTAGATAATACAGTCTTTGTCAGAGATACAAGCAATACAATATTACTGTATAGCTGGCATCTCTGAAGCTAGAATACAACCCAATCAAACTGACACAACTGATAAAATTTGGTGCTGCAACTCTTGCAAAGTCTTTGCAGCGCTCTGAAATACTTGACTACAGAGTGGTCCTGAAATCAGTATGGTTTTGCCATAAAAACACACTACATCAGGAATGGCGTCCTTTGTTGCACTGATTCAGTGCTCCTTGCGAACCCTGTTCTCTTGGGAATTGGTCACCAGGGACAACTCGAAAGTGTTTTGCTGCTTTTAAGTAAGAAATCTAAATTAGTGGAAGCTTCAAGTGGAGTGTATGTTTTCTTTTGCTACCAGAAATCCCTCTGTCCTTTGCATCAATAAAACCGATTGATTCTGAATTTGCTAATTCTGTTGAAAATAGTTTTATCATACTCTCTCTGAGTCTAGTAAATGGGAATGGAAAGTGATAGTTAGACTAGATGCAGTATGATGTAGTTGGTGCGTCAGAACTCCTGAAATCCAGCATGTTGGGTTTGTTTTGTTTTGTCTGAAGACGTAATCTAGGGCTACATTATAAATGTACCTTTAGCCCAAATTATGCTTTGTTTATCGCTTACTTCTTGAAGAACTAACTTTATATTAGGTAGCAAAATATTTCTTCCTATGCAGAGGAGGAGAAAGTTTTTGTCTCGTACTATCACTGCACATTTGATGACAGGAGAAAATATTAACCAGATGTATCTTTGAAGTATCTGTGGTGATACGGTACATAGCATCACAGGGGCCAGTCCCCATTAAAGAATTCCACTGACTCTTGTAGTTTATTGAACCTGGAAACTTGTTCAGTAACTATGGAGCTTTTAAACACTTGGCTGTTTTGTCCTCCCTTCTGCCCCACAGGAGCAACGTAAATTAAAATGAAAGATGATTTACAATGTTTTGAAATAACATGGTATAAGTTAACTTGTAAATGTCATATATCATTAGACCTGATGTGAAGGATGAACAAGACTGTATTCTGTGCCATGCAAAAATGTACTGTTTGTAACACAAGCTTGCAGCAAAACTACCACCCCAGCATGTTTCCTACTGCTTTTCCATATTGCTGCAGGTGGTACTAGAGAGCTAAACAAAAAGAAACAGATTTTACTTTTTCAAAGCTGCATCTTTCCTTCTTTCATCTCTTCTCTGCTTATCTCTTGCTGTTGTTCAGACCCCCCCTCTAGGAGGAAGATTAAAGAACAATATGGGAAAACAAAGGAAATAACAAGAATGTTTTATTTTAAAGAAACCTTTTTCAAGAGTCTCTGCTTTCAAATGCTTCCCTTCAGATTTTAATTTTGTTGTTTGTTTTTTGTGTTTAAACACATTCCACTCTGTCATAAACACTCCTTGTGCCATCTCTAGTGTCAGGAAGGGAAATCTGGGGCTTGAATTGATTGTGTAAAGGTACAGTTACAAGGAGAAGCAGATGGAAGATAAAACGTTGGGTGAAATTTTCTGTCTGTCTAGCCACCCGTTCATTTATTGTTCATTTCCATCTGTCTTTGCCTGGCTTCCAAGATTGCATTGTGTATTTCTCTAAGTGCTCTTAAGTGCCAGAGATTTAACTGAGTGCTGCACTCGTGCTACATTAGCTTACTTCAAGAAGAAGTAGTATTTCGTTATAAACTGAATTGGGTTTGTGTTCAGCGTTTTTTATGGGATTTTTTAAAATATAGTTGTTCACAGATCTGCAGAAGGCTTTTATGACAGGTTTATTGTGTAGCCCATCTTAACCAAAGGTATGTTACCTACAATGTAGGACACGTGCTTCGGGGTTTTTTATCTTCAGTGCTCATATCTTTATTTGTCTTGCAAGTTCTTAATCCTTAGTCTCACTTTTCAGCTGGCTTGCCTCTCGATACTTTTTTATTGGTTTCTTGAGATTTATTCAGCAAAATACTTTTCAGTTTTGTTAGCACGGGAAAGGAAAGGTTTCAGTAAGGTAGGTGGGATTGTATACAGGATTTAAGATGACTTTTCTGAATTCTAAGCAGGTCTGATCCTAATGGTAGGTGTTACTTTAGAAGGGACATAAAGTTCTTGCCTCTGTCTCCCCAGCTGGAGCATGGAGGTGCTAATGCTACTCTCTCCACTGCAAATGGCTGGCTGGAAAGGATAGTTGAACAGTATTAACTGTTGACTGTTTTATACACCATGCTGGTAGTTTTAAACTGCTGCAGCCTCAGAAAGACTCACAAAACCTGGTGGTTTTAAGCTTACGTGACATTTTATTCAGATAAACACCAGTATTTTCCATGTAATGTGAAATTCTGTGTATATATCAGACTACAAAGTCTGTTGTTCAGATTACCAGCAGCTTTAGGTTAGAGAACTGAAATGACCCAAACCAAAACCACTAAAATGTCATAGAAGCCTGCTTAGAATAATGATGGAAATGTCCACTGACCTGAATGATGCAATACTAACAATTCCTGGATATGGAAAACAAGATATGGCTACTCTAAAGTTAGACAGCCAGAGCTAATGACCAGGTGCTGATGTCAGGAGCTTTTAGGGAGAGGCTATGGGAAATGACCCAGGTCAGATCTGCAACTGAGAGGGGGATGTATGTTTTGAAGAAAAGATCAGGAGATGGAAGTAAGTGTACTTACCTTCAGGTCATCAGAGCAAGATGGTAATTTTAAAGACTTAAAATACAAATTCTGACATCTTTCAACACCTAGATGTGGTTACTGCTTTGTTCTCAGTGTGGTTCTTTTTTAACTGTTCGTTCATTCATTCACCCTTTCTCTGATTTCTTGTCCTGAAATAACAATTGTGTGAATTGGCTGAAAAACTCCACAAAGTTACTTAAGGTTTTAACAGATTCTCAGCCTTAGAGGAAAAAAAAAATCATTCTTCCCTTCTATTTCCAGGATCCTTGTCCTCTCTCCTCTTAAGGATAGGTGCACTCATTTCCTCTGTTAGCTCTATTTGTGAAATAGTTAAATGCTGCTAGGTATTGAATATCAATGCAGAATTAGTTCACCTATGATATGCCACACAACCCTATCAGCAAATGCTATGCTTTTGTGGAAAAAAACCAACCAAACAAACAAACAAAAAAACCCCCAAACCCATATGCAAGTTATTTCTCAAGTTTGTCTCAAGACAATCATCTCATTTACTGTCTCAAGATGAACATCTATTTCTTTGTGAAGCTTAAATATGTTACTAGTTTTTTCATTATTATTTTTCACTCACTTGAGAATACTTCTTTATGCAGTATAATTCAGTGAAAGCCATTTAGGTAAGAATTATAGGATTAAGAAATGTAGGATTAGAAACTTTCTTCATAGAAAAAACTGTTGTTTTCTCTCTAAGCAATTATTTTATTGGAGTACAACTGGAAGTTCCCCAAAACTTCATGCCTGAATTTCTGAAAAGAGTAATTCCATCATGACCATTCCCATATGTTTTGTAAAAAGAAATAGCTGTCAGTACTCAATTTACTTCAACCATATGCATTAAAATATTCATTATATATTTATAGTGGACACAGGTACAACATGTATCTTCATGTCTTGTAAATAAATGCTTTTTCTGTTTGCTGGCCAATTTCATGCTGTAAGCCTTTCTGAGATAACATCCTGTTGAAATCTTAGCTGACATGTCTTGTTTCCTGTCTTTTTATAACATTTCAGGGGTTTGGGACCTGAATTACAATACATTCCTCAATCTGATTTATTTTGTTATTTTATTTTTAAAGTTGCATGGTCACCACAGTGCTGCTAAGATGCTCAGAGTGAAAAGGAAAAGAACCTAAAGTTTTTCTTCAACTTGTTTTGCAAACTGGGTAACACTAGGTTGCAAATTGGTGTTGGCATGTGCTGTTCTCCAAATATTCTCAAGGGAATTTCCTGGTGTGAGGAGTCTCCAGTCTGTGTAAAAATACCACAACTGGCTCCTTTGCCATATTCCCTTAGAGAATCTGAGGACATAGGAAAATTGTGTCTAATATCTGCTGAACTCTTGACCATGTGGGTATGGGAGATGTCACGTTGGAAGCCACTCATTGTAGATTAGACTAGTTGCTCTGGCTTCCCTGACTATTAAGACACTGTAATTGGGTTACTGATTTTCCCAACGTAGTCAATAGTAGTGTAGGACTAATTCCTTAATGACTGCCACAAGTTATTCCAATAGCTCATTGCCACGTAGTGAGACACTGCTCACATTTCCTGTTGCCTTTTTCAGAGAAGAGAATGTTTCTGTTCTGAGAAATGCACTAGATTTTCCTTAAAGTGTTTATGAAAGAGGAAAAGATAGCCATTACACTGTCATGTAGGCTGCTTTTCCAACTCCACAGTTCTCTGGCAATAAATACTTGGGCAGGAGTAAGATGAAGTTGTGAAATTGAATCACGGTATCTCAACAGATGGTCATAAGCAGCCTAAATATGAGGTGAGTGCATCCTATGTTTGACTTGACTCTGAGAAGAAGATTTATACAGTTATGTTCCACCTTAAAAGGAAATACCTAAATACCTTTGCTAATCTGGATCTGTACTACATTAACTTTCAAAGATAGACAATATCTCCATTGCACACTTAAGGTAGATTATTGGTTCTTCTGAGCCATAAGGCATGTAAAAAATGACAAAAGGAATAGGCTGCTATTGAATTTATTAGAACAAGTTGATTAATTGTATGTGAAAAGGGAGGTTGGAAGTATAAATATGTTCTACATCCTTTCCATGACAGGCTATGGAATATTTATTACAAATGGAGACATAAAGCAGGAATAATCTTCCCCATGACCTCACTGTGACAAACTGGCTTTCTAATTCTTGCTGAGTGCTGATTATTACTTGGCTAACACTCTGAGCTAAAGATGAAGCATGTGCTAAGTTGCGGGAATTCTTACAAATAGGCTGAGCTATTTTCAGAAGGGCAATTTTAAGGACACAGTCATGTTTTTACTTGCAGGAGTATTTTTCCTTAAGGCATATGAGTAGATCCACATATGTGCAAAACCTTCAGGCAAACACTATGAATGTAATTGCTCATTTATGCATTGTATTTAGTGCCTGGTTCAATGAAGTAGGCTTGTGAAGTGGGGGTTAGAGAGCTTGGTTACATGATGCTATGAAAGGCACTCTCATTAAACACCTTTTTGGAGGTGTATATTAAAGAAACAGGGGTAACATTAATAAACATCCTTCAATTTTTATCAACTCGGAAAGGATGCTACTGGCCAAGGTAGCTCAGAAATAGATAGGTATAACATGAAAGAGTAAAGAGGCTCCTTGTTGAGTTTTGTCACTTGCTGGAAACATTTGAACTATGTTTATGTACAGACTTTCCTCTTGGAAAGAAGCAAGGATCCTGCTTCTTGTGGCAGTGCAGGTGTTTTGCCGTGTACTTCTATACAGTGCGTTCAGAAGGCTGGAGAGAAGAGCTACAGTGAAATCACAGAAAGAAATAGAAAGTCATTAAATTAAGAATCACACCATTCTTCATGCAAGGTTTCCCCCATGTACCATCTTGATGATTTTACCATGATCTGAATTAAACCAAGGCTACTTCTGGTCTGTACTTTGAAGGTGGCAATGTCCTTAAGCAAAGACTCGCCAGACCTGTCTGTAGGTCTGTAAGTAGGCCATCACCTCTCCAGACTTGTAACTGTAGCTGTAAGGAGCCAACCCTTCTAGTGTGCTCTGAGCGGCATAACATAGACTTTACACTGCTTAGGTTTAACCTGGACACATTTTAATCTAGCAAGCAGGTCAAGCCAGTCAGATCTACCTGAGCAGTTGTCTCGTTCCATACCTTTCCCATGGTACATGATGTGCTCCTCCAAATCCCGCACTGACCTTTGATCAATTCCTCTTATGCTTACATAGCAACAAGCCGTAATCAGGGGACCTCTACAAGCTCTTTCTTCCCATGTTTTCAGAGCCTGTTAGTGGTAGCCTCTATGCAGTTATGTTCCACAGCCCTATTGATGTGTAGATACAAGAACAAGGGGAAAAAAGGTAAGAAGTTTTCAGGTCTTACTGATACTGAACAGCAAGAATAGCATGCTTCTGGGGATGGGGTTTTTATAGCATTTCTTCTAATAGTGTCCAAAAAGTGTATAAAGGAAGGATTTATCATTCATTTTGTAATAATCTAAACACCTGTAACTTGCTTTCAAAGTTTTCCCAGATGACATAGGAGTTTCTCTACAACTTATTCTACCATCTCACCACACAGTCCGCTTCTATGATACAACACTTCTGTTCTGAAATTAAGACCACTAGGGGAGATCAGTGGAGGGAATTGTCTCACATGAAGAGTGTAAAACATCAAATAGAATGAGCAAACACCTCTTTCAAGTTCTAGATGAGCTGTGGGAAGTTTTTGCGTCTATGAAGTTTCACAGACTGCCTGAATTTAAATCTCCTAAATCTGTGAAAACAGAGAGGGGTTTTTTTAAATTTCTTTCAGATCCAAAATATGAGACTTCCTCCAAAACTAGATAGGCTCAGCATTGAGCAACACTGACAAGAGAGAAAAGTTATCTCCAAGCTCAGTAGCATGTTTCTGTTGGCTCTGTCATCTGAGCCCTGTGGTATTATCAATGCAAGCATACTGTTAATCCATGTAATGTTATTAAACCAGTAGGTATATCTTAGTTTCTCAGATGGGTCAACGTTTCTCCAATTTCACAAAAAGTGTGACAACTTGGTGTCTCTGAGGTTGTTTTAACTAAAATGGAACAAATCGGTTTTTGCGAGCAAGTCATCCAGCAAATGTAGGGTTTGTTCTCATATTCTTCATATGATTTACTTTGAAACTTTGCTACCTGCAAAGAATCTCAGGCAAGTCGTGTCTGCAGAGCATCTTTTGCAAGCACACAGTGCATTAGTTTGGTTGATTGCAGCTTAATTGAATTTGTCAAAAAACTTCAGCAAATTGTAATAGTTAAATTTGTGTTCTTGTGTATCTCATGTTCACAGGATAACACAAACCCTTACATAAAGTACACTGGATATCTAAACATATGCTTTCCTAGTACTGTGGGTTACTCTGCCATATTCTGTGTCAGCATGTCAAATTTGAAAAAATAAAAGCATAATAAAATAATTTCCAGTACATGTTTAATTTCATGTGCTTGAGAGTGTTATGTCGATCAATGTACAATGTTACTCCTGTAAAATGGCTTTACACTGACATCAGAGGTGAATTTTCAGTAGTTCCATACTTCAAGTTCTCACCAGCTTCAGCTGTAATTTCATGTTCTTGCCTGCCTTCAAAACTTAAAAAGAAAACCTCCAGTTAGTAAATCAGGGATAGAAACAATAAAATAATCCAAACTCTGTTTTGTGAAAGGTCTACAAAGTTTTAAAAGGAATGTTTCTGTAGTTAAAGATCTGGGAAGCAATAAAAAAAAATCCACCAAACTCTTCTCTGCAAGAGAATTCATGGCTCTAATTTTGTCAGTCTGCTTAGAGTATTTTCCAGAGGCTTTGGAGGATACCAGATTTCCATTTACAGGGGTAGTTCACCAGAGAGAATGGTAGGATTTCGTTCTAAGTTAGAAGACTCTGGAAAGATATTTTTGCCCTGAACCATTAAAGGTTAAAACCATGATCACAAAGATACTCAGTCAAGTCTGACCTTATTTTCAAACCACAGAAGGATGGATGCAGCTTAATGGTCATTTATATGACAAGTCGGGTATTTTGCCGGGGGCCACAGAAAGTTGGTCTGCTTTCAATTCCTTGGATCCTTTCAGTTCCTGCCTAGACTTTTCACTTAATATGGCAGAGCAATGGTATCGAACAAATTGTCAAATGAACGAACAGAAGTCCTAGAACAAAATTGCAGGCTATGCCTGAACTTACCTGTAGGTTCAGAAGTTGTTCACATTATTGTTTCTACAAGCTTAAATTCTGCAATGTCTTATGGCTATTAATCCGTACCTCATGGGGTGATTCTGGTTACAAGGTTGTGTCAGAACAAAAGGTTGGGGGCTGGGGGGGGGTGGGGGGAACCAACTCTGAATCAGGCTTCGCGAGAGAGATGTTTCTCCATAGCAGATATCTATAATAAACATGCAATACTCATCATCTCTGCAGGAACAGATGTCAAGTACTGTCAGAAAGGGACCTCTAGATATATGATGGGAACACACAGTCAAACTACTCCAGGGGAACTCAGGTATTCTGAAGGACAGTTTTAAGGGATCGTCACTGTTGATGTTTCAGAAGGTCTATGTTCCATGTTGTAAGTCTTTCCAACAGCTGGAATTTAATCTTGTAAGTTATAACTTGTCAGACTCCCTGATTTGGCATTTAAAAACAAACAAACAAACAAACAACATTCAGAAGTCATTGCAAGATGTAGAATGAACCCTTGCAATGACAGATAAAACACTGTAGTAAACAAAAGTCATTCAGGGCCAGGATGAAGCTTGTGACACTCAGTACTGGGTATGTTTGAACCCATAGTACGCACACACACAAAAACCCCAAAAGTCTATGCTTAAAAATACTTGGGACCAGGAAAGGAGAAAACAAACTGCAGGACTTTGTTAACTATCACAACCAATATCTGTTATGCTGAAGTGGATGAAATCATTCTAGTATTTGTAAATAGCTACTTAGAGCAAACTGGATATTCATATCATTCCAATTCTCATAGAGTATAAACTTTAGTACTTACTATTAATAAGTATGGCTGGGAAAGGGGGAGGTTGAAGACTGTACTTTAGAGATGCCCCAGTTCTTTAATGCCAAAGCCTTAAATGTCTGAGTCGGAACTGGGACACTAAAAAGTGCTTCTCTCACATGTCTCGGCACGGTCACAGAACACCACAGCATTGTGGCACAAATTCCACCCTGGGTACAAAAGAGTTGAAAACTGAGGTTTGTGGAGGGAGATGGCAGAAATGCGAATTTGTCCGGATCTCTTCTGTTGGTGGTGGTACCCACACTCCCTCTGGTGATGCCCTTCAGGGACTGGTGAGCTGCCGTCAGGATTTAATCCCTCTCGCCCTCTAAGGAAGGCAGTGAGATCTGAGTTTATATTCCAGTTGCTGGGCTGAGAGCTGATCTGCTTGTGTCTGTGGGAGGATAAAAGGGCTATAACTCTTATCTGGAATAAATAAATACTGTTTCTCCTCCTCCACAGATTTTGTGTGGAACCTTTGTGCATATGTTCAGCTTCTACACAGAAGCACACCATATGTGCAGGCTAGCTCTTCCTGAGGTATAAAAAAAAATAAGAAATCAGCAAATGGCACCAGCCCCACGTGTCTGGGGAGTTTCAGAACTGGAGCTCTGAGGGCTGGTTGACAGTAAATTCTTAAGGAACAGGGAGAAACTGGGACAGAAGAGCAGCAACCAGTGTGAAAGGGAAAGGAGAGGCCTGGAGCACAGCATGCAATCTCAGTGTGACTGAGTGTTTTGTAGTGAGCTGAGCCATGTGAGGCTAGGAAGATTTTGAGTGAGACCTAATTAAAATCATCTGGCCCTCATGAGGGCGATTTCTTTTTCCTTGCAATTATTTTTTGTGTGTCAAGGATATTTAATTAGGCATGTAGAGCTGATGTTTCTGAGAGGAATTCAAAGCACACTCATAGCTATTTTTAGTATATTATTATATTGTTGGACTTGGGGATTACAAACACTGCAAGTCTATAAGAACAAAGAAACTCTATGTCCAAGGCTGCAGCAATGGTTCAGGATTGACACAATCTGCAGCTATGGCAGTTGTCTGTATCTGATTTTTGGGAGGCAGTAAATATCTAAGTAGCAATTCTACAGCATCCCAAACAGAGTATCATCAGCAGGGTTTAATTGTTTCTTCTTTGACCTACTCACCCCCCTGCAGCTATTCTGTGGCATATTAATATTAGATGAAACTTTGGAGAACCATGGTTTTGATAAGGTTTTCCACTAGTGTCTTAATTTTTTATTTCAGCTGATCTTTTTTTTTTTTCATTTTCCTTTCAATGATCACAGTTACAAAAAGAGACCATCTGGGAGCTTTCTTCTCACAAGTGGTCTTTATAGCAAAACGTAATTTAGGAAGCAGTGGTTAATAGGTAACCGCTGGACTGATGAGGTGCCAACTCTGGCTGCTTCATTATAATTCCACACATTCTGTGGCTTTCTAACACGAGGCTAAAGTTGCATGTTGTGGCTCTGTGAACATCCAGAGCACTAGCACAGATATGAGACCATAAGTGCGAAACTTTGTTGGAGGTCTCCCTGGAATAACTTTGCAAAGGCAAACTCAGAAATCAGACCTGAATGTTTTTTTCTGTGGACCCTTATGGTTGAGGCCTTTTTTTTTTTCTTTTCTTTCATAGAGCTAGGCTTTAGCACACACAACTAGCAAATGCAAGTGCTATTCCTGGTATGAACTCGGCTTGTAGGTTCTCTTGTCTTACTCGAAAGACTTCATGTTATTTTCACAACCACATTCAAAGTTAGGTAGTCAGAAATGGTAGAATACAAACATGCTGGTGAAGCAGGCTCTCTGTGTGAATTCCCAGGGGTAGTGCTATGGATCTCTCCCTCTGGACTTTGCCCCTTTTTTTTATTGCATGGTGTAAGGGTTTTCAGTCAATAGTAATGTTTTGATTTAGAAATGGGTACCTAAGAAAAAGGTGAGGTGAATATATATATATATAAACATACACATATACTTGTTCCTAAACAAAATTTTGAAATTCACTTAACCCTCAGACATCTTTTTCAATACCTGAACTTTCACCCGAACATTCATTTCTAGACTCGTAAGGTGAAGAGGAATCTTGTCTCAGAGGTGTTAAGTAATTCAAGAGCCCTTCTGCTCTGCTACTGCATCGACTATGAGGCAAAAACCCTATGAAGTACATATTGCTAATTTTAGCACGGTTTTAGCACTGTATTTGTGGTGTAACTCCAGGCTCTGTACGAGTTCGCTGAATTTTCTTCCAGCTCTTGATTCCTCACTAAACTCACTAGGTGGCTGTCTAAGAACACACATACGCTTTTACTTGCTGAAACACAGCTGTTTTGCCGCTGTGCCATTCTCTGATCTCACACTGGAGAGCACCCTCTCATCAGCCACAGCAGGTCCCAGGTCCCAGCTGCAAGGTCTGGCTGAGGGAACCCAGCCCCGCACGTACTGGACACCAGAGCCCTTTGATTAAACCAGTCTTGTTCTCCAAGACAGAATTAAGTACGTGTATCAACTAAGTCCAAGCCTCGCTTGAATGACTTCCTCGCAACACCAGTTTTTCGAATTCTATGCGGTATTCATAGGAGTTAGGTAAAAACAGGGATTAAGGTAGACTGTGCATAACTAAGGCTAGTTTGTTCTTCCAGTAAGCTAGAGGAGTGAGGCAAAGCAGCTTCCAGAATCTGGAAACTGTGGTTTGTATGTGAGGGGATAGGCTGAGAAAAAATATGTGGTGTTCACTTAACGTCCTTCTTGTTGTTAAAGTCCTTACTACCAGATGTGGCTTGAGTTTGGCCTGTACGCGCTGATTTTGTATGGTTATGAATCCTTTAACTTAAGGGAAATTATTTCTGATTGAGATGAAAATTGGACCCCAAGGCTCAGGCTGAGCTGAACTTTGGGCACGTAGCTCAGTTTTCCAGTGCTTTTCGTTGGAAACCCTGACTTACAAAGGAAAGTATGCATGGATCTATCTCCAGTCCATGTGTCATCCTATTGTCTTCAGTACTGCAGAACATAAAGCAGGGAATGAGACCACACAGGAATGCATCTCTCTAGAGCACCTCTGAATCTTTCTTACATGGTTTATGTTACTCTGTACTACCCCAGAAAGATGGGGTAGGGAATAGGCAGTATCTTGTCTCTTTGCCTTAATGTGATTGCAGCAAAGCTGAATTGGCACATGGCTGGGAATCATCTTAATTGCTTATGCATGGAGAAACAAGGCGGAGGATGGGAGAATAGTAGGGAATATAAATGTTATCTGTACTTAATCAGTTTTTTCCCATCATCGTGTTTTCAACAGGATACTTACATTCCGTAAAACAATAATTTTTTTTTTAGTTTAGCCTTGTTGAAAAACCAGGATTTACCTGACACTTTAACAATTTTCTGTTGGAAACAATGAAATGAGATACTTAGTCTAAGGGCCGGGTCAACTCCCTATCTTCCAGAAAATCTCGGACTGTGAAATAGTTTGTTTCCTGTCATCAGGACACAAAATGCTGATATACAACTCTCCAGTGTCTTCTGGGAGTTGTAATTCGCTTGTTCTCTGCCCAGCTCTGGTATTTTTTTGGCACCTTGCAACTACATGATACCTTTTCCACGTGAAGATAAATGCATAGTTTTAAGCCTTCATTTGCCATAAATCTTAATTTGCATATTGCAGGTTTAGCTGAAATAATAACAAATTGCCAAAATGTTTTTGCCTGGCTGTCAGGCGAGTATGAAAGCTAGCATTCTTGGCTCGGAATCTGCAGGATTAATATGAAATGCTAAAACATGATACTGGAGCTGATCAAACCGTGCAGCCGACACCTGAGGGGAATTTTTCTCATGGAATTCATAAAAATGTCCTTATTTTCTCTTGATTAGATGTGACTGTTAAGTTTTAAATAGAAAGCAGCAACTTGTACATGGACAGCAGTGGGAGCTTTACTGTTCCAAAGCCATAACTTTTAATCAGCATAGTTCCCTGTCAAAGTGGATTACCCCAAGACACTTCACAACCCACTCTGCTCCCAACCCCCCCATGGCTTCGGGGGGCGGAGGGAGCTTTGGAACAGGAGGAGAGAAGCAGTGAAAAAGGGGATGCAATTGTCCGAGAGAGACAGAGCTATGTGCCAAAATGTCTGAAGGTTTCAGGACTGTATGATTCTCACATTATTGGTACTTTATTTCTTAATCGACCGCTGTTTTTAAAAAGGCAAATCCACTGTTTGCCTTCCTCTTCTATACAGTTAGTATGCCACAGTAACACAATCTGGAAAGTGAGGTGTAAACTCTCCTTTCAAAGAGCCCTTTGGTAGTTGAAGGATGCTGGCTGGGATCCATCCAGTAGGCATGAGGTTCAGAAGGTTAATGAGAAGTTCAGGGAAGAGCACTTACAAAAGCCAGCACCAAGAATAACCCGGTTCTTGAAGTACTCTGTTCCTGGGCAAAGCGTGATTGTGTAATCTAGGAAGCTGGGGAACTACTTTGGCTGTTTCCTGAATAACAAGACACAGCATGTATGAAATAGTTTGGGGTTTGGGGTTTTTTTTCACCTTAATCAAGTTCCTTATATAAAAAAAGAGCTAGATTAACAGCCTGGAAGAACTATACAATATATATTGTATATATGTAGATAAGAAGTGTTTGGGTGGCAGATTCTAAAGTTGGCCTTAGAGGAATCTCTCACCTAAAGGAAGAGCAAGACCTTTAATCTCCCATTAAGTCACAATCTCTCAGCAGATCAGTGCTGTTATCAGTACCAGTCAACAGGAGAGCCCCGCTGCACTTGCCTTCATGCAGACATGAGGTGTGAGTTGTGCCTGCCCTAAATAAAATTAACCATTTAGCCAAACTAATCAAGGAGAGGATAGTGGATATAGCGAGGTAGAGAGAGGTTGTTAAAGGGCTGAAAGTGATCACTTGTTATATCAAATCCAGTCTCTGACCATAACAGACTGCTGTCATAGGTGTAGAGTCCAGAATGAACCGAAAGAGTATCTGCTCTTCTGTTCCCCTTCTCCTCTTCCTTTCCCAGTGCAAGTGTACGAAGTTGCAAACACACTATCTACCAGGAGACTTGATACAAAAGGTCAAAGACTCAAAACCTGGTAAGTCACAGAAGATTGTAGAAGAGATTAAAGTATGTGGAATAATACTAGGAATGTATTTGAAAAAGTCCAGATGATCTTAACTGGGTGAGAAATACTCCTCTTTCTTGACCAGAAATTTAGCACTGGGTGTAAAAAAAGTGAGCAAATCACTCAACCAAGAACAAGAGAGTATTAGCAAATCCTGTACAGTATCTCATCTCTGTTTTTTGTCAGTCAGAAGATAAATTCCCTTCTATTTTGTGTTTCCAAGTTATACTTCAAGATGAAAAACCCATTCCTGGTCCCTGCTGAAGACCAGCAGAAACACTGAAGAGTGGGTCAAATTCCATGCAGTGCAAATACTGTGCAGCAAGCACAGGTCAGCCTGGCCTCCCTTCAGCCTCGCAGTTGTTGATCACAGCAGGTCAAAGCTCAGAAGCCCTGCAATACCAAACTTTAATTTATAGCTCTGGCATCAACCCTCACCTGTTAATGTAAGCAGTTCTGTGAACTTCTGGCTTCTCAGCTGCTTAGCTCAGATGAAGTTTTTTCACCAGTGCTCGCAACCAGCCTGCAGCACTGCGCTGTGGCAGGGAGGTGTGGAGGCTTTAGCTCTACCTTACAAACAGCAATATGACTGGTGAAACTGAGCAGGATTCTCATAACTGTGTGAGCTCTAGGGTAGAATCACTGTGCTAAGGAATAAATGAAATGACTGATGAGTGTGCCAGATGTTAAATGTGTCTTAGTGAGTTAAGTGTTTTATATTAGCTACCCGAGAGTTGCACTGGTAAGTTCTTGAATCACTGTGGCTGATGTAACATAGGTCTAGCCTAGCTAGAGATTAGGAGGCTGTTGCTGACCCTTGAGCAAGCTGTATGCTTATCTGACCCATAAGCTTATAAAGAGTTCATGATTTTCATGACAAGTTCCATTGCAATTGAGAAACAAAAAAAAAGAAAAGTCAGCATTAGATGTTAACTGGCCACAAGACACAACACCAATTCAAGTTCAGAACATGTAATATGGTAGATGTATATCACAGTAGCCCATATACCATCTGACAGTCTCAATAGCTGAATGCTTTTCAAATTAGATGTTCCAGTTTGTTTACATACAATTTTGGTTTTGCAACTAGTATTTTGGAAGTGCACACCAAAACCCTCGAAATTAAATTGTGGTAAATGATACAGTTTGAAGAAGTATATACTACATTTAATTGTAGAGAGCTGTGTTTACAGCCTGTTATTGTCTGTGTTGGTTGACCTTTCCCCACACACCAGCAAAGACAAGAATGAGTAAGTCATGGTAGTTCTGGGCCACTTGGCATTTGCAGTGTATTTTTACAAAGTCTGAGCTGATGAGCTTTCTGCTGACAGGCAATATCTCTGGCTAGAAGTGAGATGTTCTGATCCAGTTAAAAATATTATCTATCAATGGAGGATGCTGTACAGTTAAAGTAAATTCTTTGAAAGTTAGAATTCCTTCAATGGACTTGGAAGTAGAGCATCTTTTTGTGGAGGGTGAAATAATGATTTGTATGTTGAACCTTATTCAGCCCCTGTGGATAAATAGTGACATATCATTAATACAATGAATAATCTATGAGCACTTTCTGCAGGGTTTATCTATTTGTATCATTTGGGGAAAAAATCAGTGAGATATCTGTTTGGATATTAAAAATATACCTAGAAAGCTTATTCTGTCTTTTTCAATCAAAAGTTACATTTCATCTCTCAAAAGCCACAAAATACTTTGTTTAGTAGCTTATAAAAATCCTTTTTGGTAGTACATTTTGAGGAAATAGAGACCTCAATTACTTTTTACTTGCTCAACAGTTACATTGAATATGCAATGTGGAAATGTGAGTTCTGGTGCTCTGGGGAACACCTTGCACCAGAATGGCTTTTCCTGTGAGACGAGTCATAACTGCATCCAGGGAAAACATTAATGGCATTTTGTCTCATCTCTCCTTATGGAAGGAACATGTAGGCACTTCTGTGTTCAGGTGCCCCCTTCTGCTTGAGCCCTGCAGGAATCCTGGGTATCGTTGCGGTGTCCTGCAGTGCCTGAGGTGAGGAATCAGGATGGCTGCAATACATTACCATGCTAAAAGCACTATGACAGTTGGTCAGAAAGGGCATTATAGATAGGATTAAGTATTTTGTGCAAGAACAACTCTCGAATTCTGCAGATATCCTGAATCTCTTCAACTAGAATCTAAGTAGAGCTAGTAGAGGGCCATTATTTCCATGGAAGCATGGAAGGGCTGGCAGGGGATTCCTGCTTTGGGGAGAATGCCTTCAGTTTCCCCTGTTACACAGACCTAATTCAGGTATTATGGTGATACGAGAAGGTGAAGATCCCAAAAAAAGGAGTTCTTATGTATGCTTTTCTCTGAAATCTGTTTGCTTCCCATAGGTAAGAACTTCCTGAGTAAACATTTCCATTATAAACCCTTTCATATTCTTTTTGAATGAACTTTTGTGTCAGCTCTCCTATGTTATTATGAAAGGATTAGTGAAAATTATGACAACAGAACATAATAAATTAATGCTTGGCAGCCCAAGTCACCTAAGGGGTACTA
The DNA here is from genome assembly GCF_000737465.1 of Haliaeetus leucocephalus. NCBI lineage: Eukaryota > Metazoa > Chordata > Aves > Accipitriformes > Accipitridae > Haliaeetus > Haliaeetus leucocephalus. Next base: position 16,201,294 of record NW_010972528.1, read on the forward strand.
AAGGTCTTAACTGCAGTAGGTACACAACAGTGTTAAGACTGAAATGTATGGTGGCAACAGCTGGATTTAATGCTTAGAAAGCCTGGAAGTTAGGGCTTAGGTGCAGGTTTCTGCCTCCATTGGCAGAATCCAGAAATTTAAACAGATTCTGCTCATGGTTGAATACTTATTATTGAACAGGAAGTACGTAAAATATTTCATAGTTTGAAGTATAGATCCCATAATAGATGCTTTTCTTCAGAGAGCATGAGGAAAACTGGTTTTGGTGTTACTACATTGCATCGTGAATTGAGAAATTCAGGTTTTTGTCTCTGGTTCAGCCCAGCTGGGACGTTCAGGCTGTTTCTGCCCCGGTATCTCTCATGGAAAACAAGCACACTACTTCCCTTAGTTCTACCTGGTGTACGTTGGCTGCTAGAAGGCAAGCTCTTCGGGCCAGAGTGTGCTTCTGATTACCTCTACCCAGGGCAGAGGCAATGACTTCCCACGGGCAATGCAATACAAATGCTGTTAATAGCAGCCCGCATCTGTACCACTTGCAGTGCGAGTCTGAGAATCAATACGGCCCCGCTACTGGTCTGTCGCTGCCTGTTCCTGTGGGAAGCAAGTGTTATTTGTAAGCTGCAAGGTGAAGAAGTTCGGAATGCAATATGCATCAACAGACGTGTTCCAGCCCAGCCCAGCCCTGGATTTGTTCTGAAGAGCAGGGGATGAAGAATATCTATGATAGCGATGCACAGTGTGTAGGAAGTAGACAGGAAGGTCAGCTTGATTTGGCTGATGTTCATAGATTATTGGCTGGGGAGGAATTTAAGTTATTTTTCTAGCAGCTGCATCTCCTTATTTCAGAACTTTTTTTTATGGAAAGAAGACTTACTGATTTGCCAAAAACTCACATCTCCGTAGTCCCCGATAACTGCCAGGCTAACAGTTGGAATGATTCATATGTATTGCTTTCCTCTCACGATAGTCACTGCCTTGGTTAGGACTCAGCATTGAACACACGTCATTTTTGATTCATTCCACTGTATCCCAGCTTCCCTACTGCCTTTCCCCTCTACTAGCCTCTCAGACCTCAGCAATGCTCAGCATTTGCTTTCAAAACAGAGTCAAGATGAAGTTCCTCAATATTGCTCTTTCAGATCTTATCTGCATGGAGCTGCCTTTGAAATGTTCTGCAGTGTCCAGACAGACAGTAAGCCACGAGCAACACTTTTTCTCCTAATCACAATGAGCTCACTGTTAACATGTTCTTTTCCTATTGTTTCTTGTTCTACACTCGGGACTGTATACATGTGTATACAGTGTTGTACACAATGGGATCCCAGTGACTCAGTAGGGTTGGACTTCTGTTACAATAGAAATAATAACGTTAATTTATTTTATTGATGCTTTTGAATAGGATTTGCTGAAAAATAAAGGAAATATGGGTTATGGATCATGTTACTGTAAAACCACATGCAGTGAAACGTTCATCTGTCTCCAACATTTCATGTCTTCTGGGCATCCGAGATAGCTGAGTTTGATTTACACAATCAAGCTATTCATTAAATATCTGTTTGAGTTTTAGGCAGATGCATCCTTTACCTGAGTGATGAAATCTGACTACAGGAAACGGAGCTATTCCTTTGTGAAAAGACCCCATTCTGCTTTATAAAGTGAGCCTTGCAGCAATATACTTCTAGAAAACTGCCAAGCTTTGTATACCAAATATCGTTGTAAGGCCTCAGCAATGAAACAGTTGTGGACTTGGGGTTAATCCAACCACACAATAGCACATCTTTATGCAATATTTCCTCTTTCAACATCCATCTCCAACACTGTAATTCACTGACAACCATCGGTTCATTTTAATTCCAAAATTCTAGCCCAGAACACAAAGCAGTTTAGAGTCTGAATTCTTGTGTGGACATATTAATTATCTAACTCAGTAGTCCAAATCATGTTCAAAAGAGCGCTTGCTGGGAATCCTTCAGGAGCCGACTGATCTATTGCGTATTATTGCCTACTAGATTATAGTGTAGGTCAGAAGCATGCTCGGTGTTTCCTAGCACCAATACTCAGTATAGCTTGCTGTTGTCAGAGAACTGAGTGATGGTGAATGAACGGAAAAGTGGCAAATATATGTTAGAGAATACATGTGCATATGAAATGATCCAGTGAATCCATGTAGTCCCTACTAGGGATTGGCTTGGAAACTTCTTAGCTGAGTCATTTTTAGAAAAATAAAGTATCCTCAGGCAGATGGGAGAGGCTGTAAAACCTCATGCTATGTTGAATGATGCTTCTAATCTTGCAAACCACCTTGCAGATAAATACATGTGGGGAAGAATCACGTGGTTCTGTGACAGACAAGTTTCCACTGTCTTTGGTGAGAGAAGGGATAGGTCAGTTTTGTCTTGCACATGGGGGGCAACTGTATTTTTGTGCATTTTAGCTTTTGTGTTGTTATGAAAATAAAACCATGAAGTTGTGTCCATCTTGCCTTTTTGTGCCTGAAATGGGCGCAATCCAAGCCAGCTTCTTCAATGGTAGGGTAGTCATTCAAATGAGAAACATCTTCTACTCTTAAAAGGCAACTACAATATATTCACTCTGTTGAATAACCAGTCGCGCATTCCTCACTTGCCAGCATAATGGGACCTTCAAAAGTAGAGAAGTTTCACATGACCTTAGCACATACGCCTGACTTTGAGTGCCTGAAAGGAATGACCTCCATCCCATTCATCATAATGGCTTGTTAACACTCAAATCCACTGTTTCGGGTTCCCCGCCAATATTAACCCATACGAGACCTGAATGGTAGGGGCATGGTCAGGCAGAGAGGTCACACTTAGCTATGGTGGCTAAACTTCCACTGCCCCAAAGAACAGGCTTTTCTTGTGGGCAGCTTTTGTCGCTACCCCGCCACAGAACTGGCGCAGGCTCAGAGTCGCAGGCATTAGCCAATTACGTAGCAGAAGAAAACAAGATAATGTTGTACTTGAAGATACTATGGGACAATCAACCTAAATGCAAATGAATGCATACACCACTTATATTACTTGACGTTTACTTATAACCTCCGTATTTTATTCATGAATTTTACAATTCCAAATATAATGAAATAGTTAGAGTACTTTATTACAAAGCTTATAAAATAATTAAATATTACACATATTTTTTGCTTTTTTTACACCATAATTCATACTGTGTGACACTACCATTTTCTTTCCTCAGTTGTCACTTAAGGAAGCGAGCAAAGAAATATAAAGGAAAAGCTATGCATTAATAAATTAATTATTTTACATCAAATAATAAAAAGGACACAATTATAAAAACGAAACAAAAAAAACCCCTTGTAGTTTTCCTAGAAAAAAGGTCATAATTATACAATGTCCAATATCAAGACAGAGCGGTGTAGGTTGAGATATGTTTCCAATCATCATTTCTTAAAGTATCACAGAATACATGTTTTTAATTTAAATTGTTGCAGAAGGAACTGCTAATTTTAAATGACCACTGTCTGGCATTAGTGCTGAGCTGGCTAATCTTACGCTGAAATGATACTTTAAAAAAACAGTAAAACTGAACTACATTCATCAAACGAAGTTGTGGGATTGGGTGGAATTAGATAAATATGTCCCTCATAGGCACTCCCCAGAAAATTACAGTAGAACACAGCTCTGTCTCAGAATGGGTTTGGCAAATAGGTTGGGTATTTTTTCAATGCAGAAACTTTAAAAATTGTACCATCTGATATATAGTGTCACTGAACATCTCGATACTGAATCATTACAAATAGCATTATGTTTACATTTCTTTTGTTTGCTGGTGGATTCTGAACTAAATAAAAGTTTTAGGAGAATGTATAAAAATAGAATTGACTTTTATTTGGTTAGAGTAAATCATCCACTTTTTCTTTTGTTTTTCATATAACCTGTGTGAATAAATAACTATTTAGAGAAGTTTAGCATGAATTAATGGACTGTAATATTCTTGTTACTTCCTTTAGATAATGGATGAATCAAAATTTGCAGAGAGATTTAAGATTAAAAGGAAGACATTCTTCAGTATCTTGGCATTCAAACAACCTAGCTTCTGAAAAAAACTACTTTAAAATATCAAGTTTAAATTTTAAAATTACATATCTAATGAGCTTAGAAAGTTGAAAACATAACCATTGAGCTCGATAAATCTGAGTTCCTTGAGTTTAGTTAGTTGAAATATGAAATTCTATTTTACTTGTAACACAGCAATATTAAAAGTCCAAATATTCTAAAGCTGAATATTTCTAGGAATACATTTCAAGTTACTAGTTAACCACCTCTGAGTTTCTACACAAAGCAGAAAATTAATTCTTCAAAACAATAAAAACATTAGCACAATGCAAAACTTGCTTTTCCAGCAGCAAGTCTAATAGAGAAGCACCATATATCTTTGTAGTGCACTATTTACTTCTTGTGGTCACACGTGTGACGCTGCATTCTCCAGACAACAGCCATTTGAATGTCTTTCTGTGAAAGTGGCAGTAAACAGCTTCCTTACCCTGGGACGATAGGATCATAAAAAAATAGGAAAGGAAACGCTTTTGATAGTGCGATCTGTCATGCTGCCGTGCTGTAACCTTCTCCCTTGAGCTCCCGATCTCTTTTGCTTTGCATTCTGGTAAATTAGCCAGAAAAGGCTTCCTTGCCTTGATTTCTTCCTCATAACATATGACAGTGCAAAAAAACACTTTTAGAGAAAGAAGAACTGCCCCTCAAGTCTCAGTGTTCAAGTGATCCATAGTACCCTGTACTTTAGTGAGGTCAGTAAATAAAGAAAAAAAAGAAAGAAACATTCCTTTTTTAACATATATCGAACAATTACTGTACCTCAGACATTCCCTTAGAAAAAATGTCTCTTCCATCAGTGGTTTATGTGGCACCATGTCTTGCCTCAAAGCAAAGTTAATTCCAACATAAATCGAAGAAGAGAATCCTGTCACTGAAGGGTTCACGTAACACGCTGCTATCAGTTCTTCTTCGTGCATGATTTACAACATTGCTTGCCATAAAATTTGTGGTTACACACACCATGCTGGGGTACCAGATGACACCAAGTGAAGAAATCCACACAAGAAGGATCATCTGAAGGAGAGAAATCCAAGCAATACGGTGAGACCGTGTTTTAGCAAGTCTATGAGTCAGGCAATATTTCCGCACACTTGTATGCATTTGGTAATATTAAAAACATGACGGGTGACTAAATTCAAAGAATAGGAACCATGAACTAGTTTTCATCTCAAAAATACTAGTTTCTTTTTTAATTTGTTAAGAGATGTTTGATTTGTTAAGAGGTTAAACTGATGGAGATAGAGCTAATACAATAGGAGGGTCAGAGGCTAAAGGAATTAAAAAATGAGGAGCACGCTTTGAAGTTCAGGAAACCAGGAGGAAGTTCCACTGTGCAGGATAATAAGTCATCTGTGTTTTCATCCCTGATTACAAGTGTTGTTCTAAAGCCAGGTACTTGTACAAATGAGCCTGCTCCATGCTTGATGCTGATTGCTTGTTGCCATCATCATCGCATGGAGTTTACCTGCACCTCAGAGTAGTGTCAGCTTTGAGTGTATGTGCATGTACATGTACACACAAAATGCGTGGAAATCTGAACGCATGGACCCTACTCTGTGTACATGTGTGCCCAAAGTGCTCTGCTATGTGTTTGCGTTCCAACACTTTCTAGAGGGACTTATTTCTCTCCATTTGACTAGGCAGGGAACCTAAGAAATCTCTCTTCTTGGACACTTTAGTTAGGGGGCATGAATCAGGCTTTTAGGACTTGCCATGTTGGTGAAATCTTAACTGCAATGGGAAAAGAGCCAGGCTGACGATGTTTAGTTCTGAAAAGCCCAGCTTTTAATTACAAATACAAATAAACCATATTTCTCAATTATGATTTTATTTCATGTAAAGTTATGTACAGATCATTTATACACACTGCCTGGTCGCTTTAAAAACATTTCATAGCTGCTCCTTTCTACAGTTTTGTAGTAGATGCTTTATGTTTCTTTAAAAGAGCAGAGTGATGATTCATATGGATGATTTATAAACAAATTCACCATGTCTGAGAGAGCAGTAAGACATTTAGATGAGGTTTAGCAAAATTTATAGCTAAACTGAAATCTCCTGTGAGCATGGGAAAAGATTCCATTTGACTCTCAGAACTACTGTTTACATGGTCAATAAAAGGAATTTACAAGGAGACAGTGAAGAAAAATCTAGCCACTGTTGTCTGCATTCTCAGATCAGCCAAGTTGAGTTACAGAAGATAAATGCTCCCTCACATAGCACAGACAACTTCTTCATATTCTGTGGGCCAGGAGTCATCTCTGTCTCTCTATAGGAACTTATTTTGATTAGTCACCATTTTTTGCTTCTTTTGATTCCCTTTTATATGATGGCAAAGGTGGGTTTGTGTACCTTTATCACCCTCAAATTTATTTGAATGAATAAGAAAATAATTCAATAATAATAATTTTTTTTAAAGATGCTCTTTTATTCCTCAGTTTTTAGAAACATTTGCCTGTCTGTAAATGCTAATGGTATGTAAAGAAGATACTGTCTTTGAACAAACAGTTGTCCAGGAACTAGGAAGCTCAGTACTGAATGGCAGCCTTCCCACTCCACAGCATTGCCTTTCTAGTCTTGACTGAGGGTCAGTAGGGATGCAACTGGGAGTTCAGCACCAGCTTTCACGTTACTTCATCTGCTGTCCACCAGACAGAATTTGCCGCTGGGAGGATGCAAAGCAGACAACAGATGAAAAACATGCACAGCACAAAGAGAGGAAAGCTTTCTGATTAAGTCAGGAAGAAGCTCTCCTGCCATGGAAAGGTAAATTTTCAAAAATTACAAATTACTGTTCAAAAAAAAAATTATAAGCACTAAGGAGGCAATGTTAATAAATCATTATGTCCCTTTTGAAGATCGGAGTGCAATGCTAACATTACAGAGGTATGGCCATAAACTTTACTCTTGGGACCTAATCCAAAGACCATTGGAATGAACACAAAGAGTCCCACAAACTTCAATGGATGTGGATCAGGCTATCCATCCCTTATTTCTATTTACTCGAGTATTTAAATGTTGTTTAAATTTTCATTCATTTTAAGCAGTTGGATTTACTAGGAGTTATGGTGACCGTAACTGCATCTAACAGAGGGATGGAAATGACCCAGTTTGTCTAGGAAAGTGTGTAAACTCTCCCTGAAACATAAATTTCTTGACTGTGATCACTGAGCTGGAGCTGCATGGCTGATAATAGAGACTGATTTGCTTCAATGTGATTCCAGCACAGCTGGTTCCCTCTCTTTTTGCTGGTTTAGACAGAAAGTTAGAGAGCAGTGAAGAGATAATTGATCTCTAGAGCCTGACGACCCAGTTATAATAAAGGGGAAAGGGCTCCTGCAGATGTGAGGAGAGAGAGAAACAGGCCAAGGCCAAAATTAATAACAGACATTACTCCAGACATGAAATATAGCAGAGGAAGGCAGGGGTGAAAGAAAAGTGCTTGCTGTATCGTGACAGAAAAGGATGTAATACAGAAACTCCAAAGTACAGCAGAAGTTTTTGGGAAGGTTAATTTGAAGTATGAAGAACATTTACTTATAAAAACAGCAGAACTATTTACTTATCCCTTTTAGGACCATTTCATCTATAGATCCTTGTTTGGATTCAGGTCCCCTGATACATCAGTTTGATACTCTGCATGTCTTGAGTTGCTGCAGTAGAATGGTCTGTTAAGATATCACTGGGTTTTACAGGGTTTCTGTGCACAGAGAATGCCAGGAATCGGTACAGATGAGGGGGGTGGTTGGCTAATGTCAATTTACAAGATGCAGGGCCAGAGCGTGACCTTTGCTCCCAACTCTATTACCACCTTTCTCTTGCAATCCGGCCTAGGTTTTATAGAGATATACGGTATTTTGAAAGTTAACATTTAAAGTGCTTTAGCATACCTAGATAACTGTGTTATATGGGACAAACCCGGACCTCCATGAGCTTTTTTCCCCACAGTGAAAACTGTAACCAGCTTGTAAGCAAATATGTGGGCTGGGGCTAACGCACCACGCGCTTTCTGTGGTGGTTCTGAGAGAACTCCCCTTCCATCATTCAGCGTGACACAAAGCCTCTTGCTCCCCCTGCTCCTCTAGAATTGCAAAACACACTGAAGAGGTGGAGAGGGATACAGCAGACACACAACTGGGGACAGAGCTTAATTTCATGTTCCCTGACTGCATGTCATACGCTAATCAGAAGCAGTAAGAAAAGAAGTACATTCTAGACAAAGCATTTTTGGACTCCCAGGATATGGGTGCAATCTGAAGCTTGGGAGGGCTTCGGAAGACTAAAAATAAATGGCAAATTCTTATTGCTTAGTTCAAAAGTTGCTATTTTTAACCATAAAACAGTACCAGCATAGGATGCTTCTGTTATTAAACAAGATAGAATAAAGATGCAGCTCAGAACCAAATGGCATAACTTTTTAACGTACTTTTTTTTTAACATATCCTTGTTTGTAAAATCTCCTGTGCCAGTTATACTCTCAAGTCTGCTTTAAGAGGTTTCACTTTGAGAAGAGAGATGTTGTAGTATTAGAGAGTAACTGTAAAGCTGGAAAGTTTATGAAGGAACATGACAGATACTATTCTTCAGCAGGTGTAACTGGAAAAGGTGATTTTTGCTGGATACAGATTTCTAAGCAGCCAACCCTGCTGCAGCACGTAGAGCTGAGTTTTACCTCTTTTCACAGGGACTGGGCAGAAGTTAGTATTGCAAGCTCTCAGGACTGCTGGTTTCTGATGGGGCAAGCATCCAGAAGCTGGTCTTCCTTGGCGCAGGCACTGTACGCTCCGGGTTTGCACTCCCCCTCCACATGTTACCGTACACTGTAGAGAGGAAAAGAAGTCAAAGCTGTCTTTCATTACAGAGACTCTCTGGGAGCCCATGAAAGCCAAAGGAGTAACTTTCAAGGACTTTGGATGAGACTTCCAAAGAGAGAGGGGTCAGGATTGGATGTGTTGCTGTTCAGCAACCCCCATGAGGAACAACTTTTCAAAGATGCGTGCATCTGGTCTCCCTTCTGAAAGTTTGGTTATTTAAGGACTCAGCTGAAAATTTGGTTCCTTACTTAGGCGTCGAGACAGAAACTGAACATTTCAGAAAACCTGTTCCTGATTGTCTGCAATGATTTCTTTTGAACTCTGAGCCTCTGGGCCCAATCCTGCTGTCTGAACAGAGATAAAACTCCCATTGGAACCACAATTATGGCAGTATCTGGGGGAAAACACTATGCATTTGCAGGAAGATCTATGAAGTATTTTAAACTGAATAAGCCTTTTACTTGTATGTGTTTCATGAAAAGTTGTCTTTAAGATAAATGTGATCATTTTCATCTGATTACAATTGTCAGGCATACATTGTTTCAAGTAAATGTTATTAAATGAGTGTGTGTCCCATTGATATGTGACTCATAAAGTAGATAAGTTCCAGAAATACAGAAGCTTGTTTGCAAGAATGTAGAAACAAATACAGACTGATCCCGTAATTAATCATAGTATTTAGGGAATTCCAGGCAATCTGTGCAGATCCTCAAATACATTGTGCACATAGATATGTAATAGTTCAACCATAGTGCAATTTGAGGAAGACTGAGGAGAAACTGTTGGAAAATAAGCGTGGAATGTAGTGCCTCTCGAGCATGAATAACATTTTTAGGTGACATTCTTCAGTTTCAGGACAAAGAATTGAGCTGCACCAAAGCACATGATGGATGTGGACCAGCTGCATCATGTTTCAGTGGCTGAGTGGTGTGACCTTCCTTAGGGAATGGCTACACGCAGGAGTCGCCTGTGGACTGCTAGTACTGGAGATACTGCCTCCATACAATCGGACATTTGACTACAGCACAATGTAAGACTGGAGCTAGTTTTAATCTAGGTAGCTTGGACTCACATTGCCAGTCACAGTGGCGTGGTCTTTGGCATCTTACGCCGGCCAGGTGTTTGTGCCACTCCAGCTAGCATTCAATCTGTGGCATATGATACCGCGGCTTTTCTAGGTTTGGTGCTCTCTAAGCCCAGCACTGCAACCTCAGCTTCTAATTACGGTGGGTACACTGTCCAAGATTCAGCAGTTGCATTGCAGTTGTTTTGTTCTTTAATGTTGTGTAGTGAAAAGCACTAGGGGATGCTACTTGAACTACTATGTAGAGAAACTTGCTCCTTTTGTAAACTGTGTAAAAGCCAAGACGTGAAATAGTGCTGGAGAAAGAGCGCTAGCTAGGACAGGGAGAGAGAGGTGAGAAGGTTTCCCATTCCTACCTGCTGCCAGGGTGAGGAATACCAGCCCGACACCATGTTATACAATGTTAGCGATGGGCAGGCTCCCTTGTTACAAGCTTCTTCCAGGACGGTGTTTGGTTTCTTGATGTTTCTACATCTTCTCTGTGGAAAGGTGATCAATTTCCCATGGATGCTTTTCTCACCACATTTTAGTTCTCTCTTTTGTACACCTGGGCCACAGGAGGCTGAGCACTGCAAAGGCAAAGTACACGTGTTTCTATAAACACATTCAGATAAAGGAGAATGTGCTATGTGCAAGAGAGCCCGAATTATGTAAAACTACAAAAGCATTATATAACTAAAACCACAAAGACTATGTTTCATAATGTGTAAACTGAAATATGAATCCAAGTCAGTGAAGGTCCTGAAAAACAAAGACATCAGGGTACATCTGTCTACATCTGGATGTAAAGAACTGTGTTTTTATAGCAGCTTGCCTAGAACACCTGATTTTCAAATGACAGCCATCTTTCTTTCCCCCACTTGGTTTGTGTGTGTCCCTGAGTCAACATTTCCAAGAGCAGCAAAGGAAGGCAGTGAGCCATGTAACTGCACCACCGTACCTCACTCCAAGAAGAAATCACCCACTGGAGTCGGTCATTTTTGGGGCAGCGTCCTAGCACACAGGTCTGCTGGGATTCAGGTTTATGGTCTCTGCTGCACATACTGTCAGGCAAGATTTTAACCTTGGGAGAACCGGTACTTTTGCAGTAGACATCCCGTTTCTTAACACCTCTCCCACAAGTCTTGGAGCACTGTGATGGAAAGAAATACTCATTTGAACTAGAGGAAATGAAAAATGGCATTATTTGTATTTTACAGCAGAGCATAGAAACCATGGCTAATGTGTTGTGTAGCTGCCATTGTAAGTAAACTTGAAATTCTATTAGTGAATAAGTAACAGTAACATCTGTATGTTGCTTCTAAAACATTGTTCTAAGTGATTTCTCAATGTAAACTATGAACTCTTACAGCCCCCATGTAGAACAGATAAGTAATATCTCTCTTCCGTAGATGAGGTAAGTTGGACTGGTGAGCAAAATGCTTTTTTCCCTGGACAGCATAGTTGAAAGCTGGTCCTAACCTCCCATCGCAAAATCTCCCATGGCAAGATGTTCTTGGCTATTTGTTATTTTGTCCTCACCTTGGCCTAGAGGGGTGAGATAGAGGCAGAGAAAACTACCCAGGGAATCTATACATTACTCCTTCACCAAATGAATCTCACTACAGGACACAATCTCATACAGACAATGGTTAAGAAGTTTGACCAAAAATATTTTAATTGCCAAGATTACAGCTGAAGCTTAGGACAAGTCACCAGTGAATAAATATGCATTGTTGAACCGTGGTTCAGTTGAAAAGACATTCTATAGTTTTCATTGCTGTAGCATACAACAAAATGCATGAATGAGCCATTTCTGATGAAATGAAGAAATAGACAGCCCTGAAATAATGCTGCCAGCTTTCTACCTTGTTGCATCCTCTTCTAATTGTTCTTCTTTTTAGTAATAATTAAGGGGCACATTTCAAAGCAGAATCCTGCACTATTGCTATCCGTATTAAATCACAAACGTTTTTGAAAGATTTCATGAAAGCAGAGTTGTACTGAGGATGCAGTATCTGCATGCTGAAAATCTATGGTTTTAATCTTTCCCCAAAACAAACAAAAAACTCCTTTCATTTAAATTTACTCTGATTTGTGTAGAGAGGCTGGGTATTTTGCATTTTTTTCCTCTTAACTCCTTTGAGCCTGTGATACAGCTGAATCTTAAAATCTTCACTAACTTGTTCAACAGGCCTGTTCAGTACATTTCAGCAGGACTTGTGAACTTAATTTTCATAGGCTTATTTGAAACTTGAATTGTGCACCTCTTAAAGAGGAGGAAAATGGATGTGTTCATTTTGGTTTTTTTTTTAAGTTTAGTAGAAGGAAGGTTTGAAGAGTGAATGTGTTTGAAGACTTTGTTCTTCCTTTTTAAGTATCTAATCATCATACCTGGTTTTTATAATCTCCTGCGACACTAAGGCTTCCTTTACATATACTGCAAGAAAAAGTTTCTTTTTGAGTGTTAAAACTCTGTTATGATGGACTATCGAGTAGTTACTCATCTGTCATAGTACATTACAGGGCACTCCCTGGAGAGGCAGTCTGTGCTTCTCAGCTGGGAATGCTTAGGTCAAGATGTTCTTGAACACCTAAAGAGTAACAGTACCAAGAAGTGTACACAGAAGTAATAGATTTTTCAGTAAATTTAAATCCACCTTGAATCTCACTAAATGAAGATGGAAAAATAAAAACGATATAGCTCCTTTTGATATGTGTAATGTCAGCTTTCTCTTAAACCCCAAATTTCCCAGTACTCCATTTATCCTTACATTAATAGTTCATATCAGCATCAATAGTAGTGAAAGAAAGAGCAGAGATGAGTTTTGTGTAAGCATGTCTGTGTTTTTTAACTCAGGCTGGTTTAATGTCAGGCAGTTTGCAGGTTTGTAAATCAGGATGTGTACACACAGGAATCTGCCCAGGGGCCTTATGCCCCTCATGGCAATTAACTGCAGCAGTACTCTACTTGCAGTAGAATAGTTACTCTAACAAAGGCAAAAGTACAGAAGTGATTAGGGAACATGTAAATCACAGATTTATCAACCCAAAGCTCACATACATGTGTGCATTAATATGCAACTCTAACCCCACATACTACTTCATTCCTTGACTGCCTGTCATCCCGGAGAAAAGTCAATATTGCTGTGGGTTGTAATCTCAGAGGGGGCTTAATGGCTTTGAAGAATTCATAGAGCCTTAAGTTATGAAACCAGAAAAAATTCTCCATCTATTCGTATGTACCAAACAGGACACCACATGTCCACTTCTGGCAAGCCCTCCTGTCCGAGCACTTAGGAAGGGTAGTTAAAATATATACATAGTTTACATGTTATCTTCATGAATAGAGCCACTTGCAAAATACCAATCATCACGAAGTTTGCACTGTTCTTCTTTTTGAGCATTGTTTTTGGCAATATTTTCATTACACCAGCAGACAAAAATACAAGTTTTTCTCCCAATTACCTGAGACCATAGGCCGGGGCTCCATTCAGGTGGGCAGTCCTGACTGTTGCACATCTGCACCTGTGTAGGGGTGCTGACAGGACACAGGGAATGGGCCACTACCTCCTCTCTTTGGAAGGCCCTTTTCTGAACACACTGAATGAGACGACTTTGTTGCCCTCCTCCACAAGATTTGCTGCATGCACTCCATTCACCTGTTGACCAGCTTAAAGGAGAAAATGTACGTTAGAAACACAGGAGTCCAATGAGCTTTATAAAATCAATACATATGAGCGTCCTATCAAATGTGAATTATTCAGGGATTCTGCTTAGCCTGCTCTCCTGATGTACCAATACCTGTTCCAGCAATCAGAAAGCCATAGTTACATAATCTGTCTTCAAAGCATGGAACATTTTGCTAGGATGAAATATAAGTCACACAACTAGAACAACTAGTATCACTTACTTAATGTTCTCATCTACCAGAACCAGCCTGCCTATGAATCTGACCTGGAATCTGGAATTCTGTGGGGTCTGAGAGGGACGCTGCCATTGAGGCTGGTGGAGTATCCAGAAGATCTAAGGGTCTGGCTAACAAATCACCATTCCTTTGTAACCATGTCTGTGCTTTTAATTGAAAAAAATCTCTCTAAAACAGGAAAAGAAAAATCTTTTCTAAGGAAATGGTAGGATGATCACTTTCATCGTTTTAGCTGCTGAAGAGACCTCCAGATAGACTAACAGATCCAAGGCCAAAGGAAGAATCCAGATAGATGGAGAGAGTTCTGTAAGTCGATACAATTTGGTTATTGGAAAGTTCTGCCCTTTGTTGTTACATTTTTTCCTTTTTACATCTCTCAGAAGACAGGGCGGAGGAGGAAGATTCACCTAAGCTGATAGAAAGGAAAAGCTGGCATGGCAGGGAAAGAATGGGGCCAATTTAGCTGAGCATGTACCTCCCAATATATTTGTGTGTAGATGATACACTCAGACAGGGTGACAAATGTTGGCATGGTGCTGTCCAGTGGTATTTATGTCAAACTTTACTGGCCTCTATTCACAAAAAAGAACTTGCTTGCTAAAATCAGCAGTCCTGTCTTTAGTGTCTTGAGGATTTAAATGTCCTCAGACTAATAAATTTGGCAGACAGATGATGTAGAATCTAAATAAAACAGAGGAAATTTAACCAAAAGCTGTGGGCCAAATCTATACTCCAGTCACAGGCATGCTTCAGTTATGCATCATGTCACTGAAGTTACACAAAGTCTGAAGAATTATTGCCAATTGCTTAGGATAAGTTCAGTTTTGAAATGTGAATAGCTGCTCAGTATTTCTATTATTGAAGCATTGAGTGGGTCCCCAGCCTTTGTGGAACACTTTGCAAACATACAACCAGTTGCCTTTGACCTTGAAGGCTTACAACATAAGACCATAAATAACACCTAGATAGGAAAACAGAAGTGAAGAAACAAAGGAAATTTTGAATGACTAAATGATTACTCAAGTCGAGAACTCTTATTCAGAGACCCAGCACTGAAATTAAACTGTAAAGAGCAGTTTTACAAATTTTTAATAATTTATGCCACAGAAAAGGTTCTCCTCTCAAATCCAACTGCTTGGCCTATTCTACTTCCTACAGCATCAGTCCTGTGACCACTGGCATAGCTGCTTACATACAGTTTGAATGACAAGAAAGCTTTGGTTTTTTCTTTTCTTACTGTGTGAAAGATGAACAGCATCCCATTTGCCTGTCTGTTCACATCTGCCTGAAAACAAAGCTAATTTCAATTTGTAAAAAATGTATAAAAAGCCTATTTTGGAAAAATCCCTTTGGGAATAGAATAAACCCCAACTCTCAGTCTAGTAACTTCAGTAACTGCCAAAAGTAGTGGGGAACATAAAAAGCACTAATTTAAGGACAAAGAAGTTGTAATGTGAAAAGTCAGTAGTTATGTAATTCCAGAACATGTCAGAAGTTCCCTTTTTCTGTGATTTATAAATATTTGGACTGTTGCAATACAAACTAATGGAAAAAAAGTTATACTTTTAATCCATTTTACAACTTTTAATTAGTTTGCCTTGATGTTTCTGACAACGGTGATTGGTAGAGCAACCAAAAGTGTTCATTTTAAGAGTTTGTTCGCCATAACTGCCCAGAAAGTTCCCCTCTTCACAGAGGAGAGGGCAATAAACCTACTTTAATGTCCTCTAGTAAACAGCCATTTTCCAAGATTATCTGGGCTGTGATCCAAGAGCATCTTTCATTAGCTCAAATAACTAAATAATTATGACCAGATTTGGCAGCTCTGAAATCCAACAACAACAGTGTGCAGTACTGATGCTTTTCTGTGTTCTTACTGCTGGGACAGTAGTTTGTTCCTACTCAGACTAATAAGTCTTTGTTCTTATGCAGTAATTATTCCTCACTGACCTTTTTAAGTCTGGAGCCTCTTTTATGTCACAAAACTGACACGCTTGTATCTCATCTATTATTCACCTCCTTCCCGTGCCTATTATGCCTACCGTATTTGGTTTTGCTTTATTTGCTGGCTAGTAAGCATTCTTTGTTTCCTCCATGGTATTTATTAATACTACATTTTTTGATGTTGGCAGTCTCGGTTTTATGGGAAATATTACATGCCGTGACTTTCTGGGCAGATTCCTCAGCAGAGATATTCTGGCATAGTTTCACTCAGCTGAATGGCAATCTGTTAACTTTAGACATGGGCCTACATGTAGATCCTCCATACATTAATATATCCTAAGGTTTTTAAAAATAACTAATTAGTGAATTGAATTCTTTTTCCTAGAGGTGGCTTGGGGCTTTTATGGTTATTATTTTTGTACTCTTTTTAGGGTTCAAGTCATTAATTGTGTTTTAAAGTAGTAAATCTAAGAATACCAGAGCAATTTCAGCATGAAAACATTGGACTGTGTCTCAAAATGGATATTCAGCATTTTCAGTGACAGGTATATCAGTGGATGTTCAAAATACATCGGGATCTCCAGTTAATAGAAATGGAAACTTTGTGTGTGGTCAATAGAAATGAATATGATTTTGGTGAAGCTTTATAGCATAGCAATGCCACATCAAAACAAAGGTAAGCATAAACAGCTTAAAAAGACTCCTGGGAACATCACAGACAATACATTTCTGTCTACATGATACTGAGTTCCTTGGATAAAAATAGTTCTGGCAAAAGATAAGTCACATGTGAGAAGACTGTGTTTGGCTACAAAGATTTCTTAAAATTGGTATTGAGAAAATCATGTGGCTAAACGCAATCTAAAGAAACTGCTGAAGCAGGAACATGGGGCTCTCGTGTCACGTGTTACCATTATTTAAACCTTATCTCTAGCATTTTGTGGTCATAGTGTATAATTTGCCATTTGGATTTTGTGTACTCTGTTGTAATCTTTAAATTTTGCAGGAAATTCCAAACTATTACTGGACTATTTTTTACTATGTTCAACATATTGCAAACTATGGGTTTTTAAGTAAAAACAAAGCCACTGCAGAACATACACATCTTTTTGCTTTGCTCCATCATC
This sequence comes from Haliaeetus leucocephalus, assembly GCF_000737465.1. Lineage (NCBI taxonomy): Eukaryota > Metazoa > Chordata > Aves > Accipitriformes > Accipitridae > Haliaeetus > Haliaeetus leucocephalus. The sequence goes on from NW_010972528.1 coordinate 16,218,264, forward strand.
CTCTTCTGGTTTGGGGGAGATGAGGAATGCTTCCTATTAAACTTCATTAAGTGTGTTATTTTATGAAGTATGAGAGTGGGCTTAGCCAATTGCTTTTACCACTCATTGCTTTTATCACTGCAGAGTAAAACCAGCAGATGACACCAGGTCTAGAGCCTTCCTCCATTTCCTCTGCCTTCTGTTGCCTGTGTGCTTCAATGCATCTTCAGCTGTCTTTATTTCCCACTGAAACACTCTTAATTTTTTCAACATATCGCTTTAGAAAATCTCCTGTTCTGGAAGTCAAAATGTCTTGTCCAACTTAATACAGTTTTTCTGTGTCTATGGAAGTATAAAATTAAAATAATGCTAAGGTTGCAAAGTCAGGAATCCAAAAATGAAAAAAAAACAGCAGAAGAAAGGTGGACAATGTGTCCTTAAAGGCACCCATTTATATTCTAAGCCATATAATACTGTGTTTAATTATATGAGCACACAACATTTTTTTTTTCCAAAGGACCCCTACTACAGCTACTATAAATCAGTGTAACTCCCTTGTTTTTAAAGGACCTGTATTGATTTAGACCAGCTGGATTCTAAATGCTTATCTATACGTCAATGTCTTCCTTTGCATCTCACCTTTCTTATGTCTTTTAGAAAATAAGATTGTTCACATAGGCAGTGTCTTCATATTTATTTTTGTGGGCATCAGGAGCACTGCTGATGATTTATTTGGTTTATATAGTCCTCTTCTTGGTATCATAATACTCTGTGGGACATTGTGTCCAAAAATCACTAATTACACTTCACATGATTCTTTTAACCTAATCTAATATGTGGAATCTGAGTCATGGGGCCAAGCTTCCACACGGGGAGTAGCACTTTACTCAGGAAATGGTCTTATTGATTCAAGGTGAGTAAAGGTGGCAGAACAAGCCTCTAAGTAACTTAGATTTACTCAGTGTCACATAGCTAACCCCAGCATGGTGACAGAGCTGCAAGCAATCCTCAGGAGGTCTTGCTTTGCAACATTAGAAATACCGCCTCTATTATTATCATTGGGCTGAAGCCTACACAACTAACATTTTTAAACAATTACTGTTTTACGTTACAGAATAAAAGTGGGTTCATCTAGCAGGCTATACAATTCTGTGTGCCTATCAGAGAGGACTTCTTTTGTGGCAAATTCAGTCATAAGGCACAGCAAAAAGGTAGAAAAATAAAGAGAACTTACTATGCTGGGCAGGGATTAGTATTGCATAGTTTTGTTTCAGTCATAGGCTTCGTCCTTGGGCCACAAAAGGAGGAATTAACTCGTGTACGATGATCTTCTAAGCAAACTGCTTTTGCTGTAATGTGTCCTATGGAAGTATTAGAAAAAAGTACAGTAAAATAAACATTTACTCAAAATATAGGAGAAAAAGTAGTAGGGAAGAATTTTAACTAAAGAAGTCCAAGCTCATCCTTGGTATAATTCCCCTGACTTGAAATAAATAAAATAGGATTTAATTTGGCAACATGTTTTTAACATTAATTTCCTTCCCTGTAACACAGGTACTACTGAAGTCAGATGAAACATTTTAGTTATAAACAGTGTATTTGCATAATCTTCCCCCAGCAAATATTAGCAATTCTTCAAATCCTAATTCCTTGCAGAAACTAGCAGTGCTTGCTTAGAGCTCTCCTCATGTGCTTGCAAACTGCAGCAAAACATTTTGCAACTTTTTACAGTATATCTTTATAGACTTCAGAATTCTGCAGGTTCCTGTACCTAAACTCTATCTACTGTCAACATCAGGACAGATTACAGAGAAGACTATGAATGCCTTAAGAGATGAAGTGATTTTATAGTTTTAACTTTAAATTGAGATGTATCATTCACTTCACACATGGTTCATTGGGCACAGCAAGTCAAATTTGGAAACATGGTTGTTTCCATCATCTTTATATCCATGCTGCATCCTTCATTTGTTTTAAAGGGAAGTAAGAAAAATACAGTTGTCATATTTTATGTCTGCAGTGCTCCTGCTGGGTCTTTCTTCCATAAACAGTTTATTGAGATGCTGTGAAGTCTGACAACACACCAGCAAGATATTCCTGAATTTCACCTGGACTTTTTTGCCAGGTCACAGGAAGAGAACGTGGCATTTCCTTGGTTACCCAGTCCTATTCTTTGGTATTAAAGACAACTGCATCATAAAGTCTTACTTGTATGACCTATTTCCAGTTTAAAGGCCACTAAAATTTTAATTCTCAATTCTTTTTGCAGGACTTCCCACATGCCAGTTTTCTGCTTTCATTACATCCCAGAATTCCTTTCAGTGACAGAACATCCAGGATCTAGAAGAACAAGTAGATGGTCTGTGCAAAGCAAATACCTAGAGGAATATGGTAATAAGAAATCCTTAGCTTATAAGGAATTTCAGACTCTGACCTGACAGAACTCAAATATTTGAAATTAAACAGTGAGAAGATCAGGGTGCAGCTGTCAGTAAAGAAAGGTCTTGATAATGTTTTAGTCTTCAATTACTCTCTACAGATAAGATAAATTTTACACATTATTTAGTATCTTTCTATGTTATGTTCCCAAATTACAACATCAAAGCACGTATTTAATTCACACATTACTTCAACAGCAAGATATCATATGCATATGGCTTGACCTAAAGAAAAAAGACTGAGTCACTGTAAGTGACATGAATTGAGACTGTCAAAAAAAAATTTATTTTTTTTTTTTTACTATAAAGGAAGTATGAAGGTACTTCATCTATGTTATAAGTTGTCAGATAAAAAAATAAGGACCAGGTGTTCAGAGTAACCCCCTGTATATATTGATACACATTTGCAAAATTAAAGGATGCTGAAATGTTTGAGATGCTTTATAAAAATGAAAAAGAAGAGGATTGGCAATTGGAAAGTTACCTACCACCACCACAAGTAGCTGAGCACTCTGACTGCACTGTCACCCAGGAGTAGCTATGTTTTTTGACAGATGTCTTGTTTTCATTGTTGGTTTTGGAAAATGTATATTCCCAAGCAATCCCAGGATTTTTGCCTTGGAACAGGATCTATAGAGGGGTATTTGGGGTTTGTTTAAAAAGAACAAAGGAGAGGGGGTAAAAAAAAAAAGAAGGATTCTGTCATTCTGAAGGAAGATGAGCTAAACATGATACACACATATTTATAGACAATATGTTTGTGAAATAATTTTTAGGAGACCTAATTTTTCTATAAACTAAAAACCATCAAAGTAATTCCTAAACAGCAAAGCATTTGCATGGACTAACACCTGCAGGTCATGTAACAGAAGAGTGCAGAAATACATGGTTCAGCGTAACACTCCTTTAAATCAGAAGGCATTTGACTGGATTGGTGAGGCAGAAATGCCTTCAGTAGATGTGAAGTATCATCCAAAGACTTTTGGCAATGCAGTATTAGTTGCTGCCTCATCCCAGCTCTCAGTGCTCTGCTCCTGCAACTGGCCTTTAACAACTGGGTCCCTGCGTTCACTGGGGGCTCAATGGCAGGTGCTGGAGTTTGCCTGTGGCAGTGCAGTGGCTGGATTGAGGATTTGCAGGTGGGAGAAATTTCCTCTCTTTTAGTAAGCAAAGTCCAAGCTAGCTGATCCTTCCACAGTGCCTTTTATGAATGAAGAAGCCTTTGCCCATTAAGTATGCAGGACTCAGATGCTTTACTGAAAGAAGCTTGAGCAAAGCAGTAGTAGAGCCATGTGAGGACTGGGAATAGAGGTGGTTAGAGATGGCCTCCTCAGTTCTTGAGGCTGAGGGTATATAAAATAGATTTTTTTTTTTCTTGTAAAAAACTTTTTTCTATGCAGACTGGTGATAAATTTTGTTTGGAAGACCCTCAGCTGGTATTTTTCTCATGATGATTGAAGCTGATAAAGCTTCAGTCCAGGAGAGGACCCATCCCTGGGTGTCTACAAGGGAAGAAGGATTGGAAAAATCTTCTATTCATGATTTTAGCATAATGTGTTAGAAAATTTCTAGAAAGTGTGATTACTGACTATAATAACAATCTTTCTCATTTAACTTAGGGAACTTAGCTCTTGGGGGTGTACTATTTTAGTGGTGAACTATATTGCAGTTTTCATGTAGGCAACTTTCTAAAATTCACTGTATTCATTTCAAGTCTGAATTATAATCAATGCAAGATTCATTAACATCTGACACATACCTAAATTTGGGGAGAAATTTCTAGTTAACATCTATTTTAGAAACTTCTTGGCAGAAAAGTGCATTTAGATTCAAACTTAATAGAAAAAGTGCAAGAGCTTACAGTTACAGACCTCTGCTAAGTTTTAATTCTTCACCAGTGTGGATCCGGTCATAGTAATATAAAGAGCAGGTGCGTTTAACCTCGGTTCCTAAATACGCTTTTTGATAAGCACTAGCATTTCAAGTACATTTTCAGTCTATGTTAATGATTACCATTCAAAATATTAATAAAATACCAGTCAAAGTTCACACAATGCTTAACCTGAGTGCTTAAGCAATCCATGTAGGTAGAACTGATCTCTGTATAGACTGGTTTCATAAAATAGCAACAAACTTGCATTTATGCCGTTTGAGACCAAGAAGTATAATAACATTTTGGAATGTAGCCAAGGGTTTTAAAGAATTCTGAAAATGTATCTATTGGAAAACAGAAATTACCCATGACAGTCAAAATTCAGACCAAATTTACATGATCTCCAGCTCAATAATGGGAACACATGAAGGATCTGGACTGCATACTGTTTACTTTTCTAGAAGAAAGGAAAACAGATGCTCTATTTTCCATTCTTAGTAGCCAAAAATTTTATTTCAGTCAGCGCATCTCAATAATGACCCAAACTGAGAATACAGCAATTAGGACTGTAAAAGGCAAATAATTCTAGAAGAATTGGAGAGCACGGGCCTTCTTATTGGAAGATTCAGACTGAAAGATCCTCCAAGCACAGGTAAATTAAAGTATTTCACGTAAAAGTTTTCATCTCACCCATCCAAGCTTAACTCATGAGCACCTTAGAATACCTGTGAGATTACAGCAGAAATAGATCTGAGAGTATTACTGACCTCTGTATTTTTACTGAATATTCTTGATAGAAATAATATTACTATATATGCTTTAGGGGTGAGTCATATATGTATGTATATATCACAACTATTTTACAAGAAAAGGATTAAAATCACTCTGAGATTAGAAAACATTAGAATTGAGACTGCTGTGCAACTCCACTCTGCCCTGCACAGATGCACTGTGAATCTCCAGATCTCATACTGTCTTTCCAGAAAGCCTCTACCGTGTCCAGCGCTCACAGCACATGGTGCTCACTAATGAGCTTAATACAAAGTTTCCGTATTTTACTTTATGCTCATTCATCAATGTGCAGTTCTGTGCTCTATTTGCTATGCTCTATTCAAACTGTTACCAGTGTAACTTTTTTCAGGACCTTTCTTTTTTCCTTGGCTATTCATCACTATCTGATGTAAAAGTTTTCTAAGATTTAACAGCCCCTTCAGATGAAGGAAAATATCTCTTCTACATGAATTTTTATTATTAGAAAGCTGTCCAAGTGCCGACAGCAAAAAGTCCAACTCTCTTAAAACAGCTGTTCCACAGTCACTTTGAATCTTGAACCTCAAGTCCATGGGCATTACAGTTTCTCGAAAAAAACAGGTTGTAATAATACATGTTCACTCTGCTGTCCTTCTCTTAAGGACAAACTGAGACAAATATCTAATGTGTAAAGTTTCAGAACATGTGCTTAAGGAAGAAAATAGGGTGCATTAGCCTAATAAGAATTGAGCCCTAGAAAACTATTCTTTAATTAAAACAATTCCTTTCCTTGTTCTTACAGACCAGACCTCAAAATGCTTTAATTTGCTTTTACTCATTGGAAGGTCCTGCAAGTCCAAGGTATTAGCACAGATCTCAGCATCTTCGGCAGCTAGAAACAATTTCAGAAACTAGCTTTATTTTCTTCTTGTATTCGAAAAAATCTGGCTAATGTATGAACAGTCAAAGTCAGATTTCCTCTTTCATGGTCCTATGAGGATTCACTTTCTCCCATTTCAGTAGGTGCTCTGTGTTCCTTCAACTGCAGAGGCTGAAATTCTATCTGGCCTTTTAGTAAGTCATGTGTCAAAAGAGGAGGAGGTTTTGTCCATGCCTCAAGTCCTTGTGTAAGGGTTAGCCTTTGTCTCATTTGAATCTGACAGCTGTCATAAAACTGTGCTATGTCAGTGGCCAAAAAAACAGTAAAGCTTAAAACTTTTCTAATAAAAATATCTTGACGTATTAGACTGAACACTTGTCTTCTGAAAGTGCTCTTTACTTTGTGATAGTAGAGGCAAGAAACAGAATTAATGCATCCTGAACCACAGAATTCAGAACACAGAAGAGGGAGGATGAGAAGGTAAAAGTGGCAACCAGTTTTACTCCTGTTAGAGCAGTATTCTGCTGCTTCAACAGAGTGAAGGGAATGAAGAGGAAATGATCTCAGACGAGTTAGAACAAGACACGTTAGTATCTATCACTTCAGAGAACAACCACACGATGATGTAAGAAACTCGCAACCTCCAGCTGAATGAGTGCCCGTGGGGTAAATCCTGCAGATTAAGACCTTGGGCTACACCGCCTTCTTGCGCATTGGAAAGTAGACGCAATTATAGCAGGCAGATGAAGTGAACTTCCTCTCTATTTCCTGGCCGGCAGGCAAAGCTAGAGCCCCTTCCTGCCCAGCAGACTACAAGAGGGAATGTTTACAAAGCAAGAGCTGCATCACAGTCAGGTCTCTTCCTCCTGTATCATCCCAGCTACATAGAAAAAGGGCAAAATCAAACTCTGGAAAAGTACTGGAGACAAAGTGTTGCAGGGCACAAAACCATATACTTTAAAGTCCCTGGCACTCAGCTGAAAAATAGTATACAACATATAATGTTCAACCACGTTTTCATCAGGAATGCAATACTATTGCAGAGTTGCAATTTTGCCAAAGTAATGAGCATATAAAAAGTTTTCTATCGGATTTTCAAACGTTCATTATAAAGCCCTTCCTTAACAACCAAATAACTGAAGTCTGCATATACAGCCAAGTTATCAGACTTACAAATTTGGAAAGACCTCCAGTGCTAGTCTACTTAACTGGATGCATTCCAGCATCTTTTCAGCCAACTGGCATTTGCTCCCAAATTTACAGCTGGCAAACAACCTCCTTAAACATTTCCAGTTCCTCAATAGAACTGTTTAATGTCTACCTTTAACACACCAACCACCTGACTTCAGACACAACACTCAGCAGCTCTGACCGCAGGGCGCAGAGTTATAAAATTTACAGCTTCTTGAGTTCGAAAACCACAGACTCTATGGCTGGAATCTGCCAGATCTATTCTGAAGAAAAAGAACCGTGGCTTTTGCTTAGGGCGCAAAATGTTAAAACAATGGATAAATTGAATTCTCCTGAGTAAAGAACCTTTTCCTTTTGCTGCTAATTTTGATTTCAAAGTTAAACCAATAAATTTTCTAAGTTAGCTGTGCATCTGCTCCTTTGTTTCAGATTATTTTTTTTTCCCCATGGATATTCTAAGTTTCCAATAGAATACTCCATTTTGCAGGTCAAATTTTTAAAGAGTCTATCAACATTGCTTTGTTATGATTGACTCTGTACTTTTCAGGTGTTTTTTATTGTAAGATGTGTATGTGAAGTTTCTTGCAACACACTGAATTAAAAGAGATTAATTTACACAAGATAAACTCCTCTTTCTTCCATAATAGTCTGTCTAATGTATAAGAAAGCATACTAATGCCTGGCATGTAACAAGCTGAAAAAATGACTCATTATCTCTGTGAAGGACTAATAAACATTTATAAATCACTTAGAGAGTGAAGTTGAGCATAGAGAAAAAGCCAGGTAAAGTAATAGCTACTGTTTACCCATATGTGCTTCATCTATTTTCATCTTTACTCGTTCTGCATGTGCATAATTTACAAAATAGGCATGAGCCCAAACTTTGAATCCCAGCATACATGGCAGCTTTGATCTGAGTCTTCCAATTGCATCTACATTTCCTGGGTCACTCCCGTGCTTTGTAAGTCTTTGATAATTTCTTTAGGTGGATGTAACAGAGTTAAGCTATCTGCAGTGAGCCATCAATTACACCAGTAAGGGCAGACAGAGAAGTTTGTCTGTGTGGAAGACTAGTGCCTGGCTGTGTTATGCTTGTGAGACCTGCAGTTTTCAACCACTGTGAATCTACATGCTGTTTAATGAGTATTGTAACATCCAACATCCTAAGCCGGATTCTGATTTCTCTGTTCAATCAGGATTAATTCCATTGACTTTTATGAATTTACTCTGGTTTCAGAAGGGTAAATCTAAGCATGCAACATATGATGCTGGTGGAGAACCGTTTAAACAAGTTTTAGAACAGGACCGTTCTCTTGAAGGGCAGTTATTGGATGAGATCCTTGACAGTGGCTAACACCAGGAGCTTCAAAGGAAAGTGAGAGAACACCTGTTTGGAAAGCACCAGCAACCATTGGTTGCTTAAGCCAAACATTAAAACAAAAGGGGGTTTATCTCGTCAATATTTCTAAAGTCACTTTAAAGACAGTCTTAACTAAAAGCTTATGACAAACTATTGTTTTTCAAGAAAGTCCACTGAGGTCATTAAAAGGAAAAAAAAAAGAGTATCCTTGAAGGGTCCTGTATGATCTCATTTCTACTTCAGCTGTTTCAAATTTATCTTCTGTTGTTATTGTGTCTCCATTTTTTTACTGTTAACATGCTAAATGTACAACTTTCAGGGATACTGTCCAGCTAATCTCTCCTCACTAAAGGAGAACCCTTTTATCCATTGTATTGTATCAACATCTGTATCTTATAAGTACATCTTAGCTCTCTTTAGCTTACTTTCTCTTTAGGGGAAATCAGTACAAATTTATCATCTAGTAGCTAATAATAAATGTAATGCTTTATAACTGCAGCTTGGCTTTCTCTGCATGGCAGCTAGATCATCAGTAAAGTCATTCCACCTGGCCTCCTTTCTCTTTTTTTTCCCCTATTGATAAAGAGGAAGTGATTTACTGGTTTTAATTAGACATATTCCTGCCCTGAAGCTCCATTCACCTTCTCTTACTGTGAATGTCTCCCTCTTTGCAAAGCATCCTTTCCATCTGTTACTTACTGCTGTCAAACTCTCTTTTTTCATAAATATTTCATAATTTCTTGATTCAATAGTTCACCAAGTTTGAGGTAAACTTCAGTGAGGATACTGATCCTATCTTGTCCTGAAAAACTTTACAGTGCTTTCTCAAATCATATTCAACTTCTCAAATCGGTCAATTTTTCATCTGTTTATTGATAGAATGGAAAAACAAATTATTAAACTCTCACGTTTTTAAGCTAGTTTATCAATCCCTGGTGATGCAGTATTTTTCATGCCCACATAATAGTTCAGTTTCTTTTGCCCTTTCAGAATCTTTCCCATAATTCGAGAGAGTTGTGGAGGGTGACTGAATATTTCGACAAATGGATGTCACAAGTGAAGCTCATACAAACTCTGTATTGCTAGAGCAGTGTGATGGCAATGATGTCCCTTTTGGTCTGCTAGCCTCTTCTGGAAAGTATTTTCAGCAGTTAGCGGTGCCCACTGGCAGCCCTTATTTGCAAAGCTAGATAAATGAATGATGAATTTACTGTTCGTTTCTCCTCAAGGTAAATATTTTTCAGTTAACAGGAAAACACTGATGAGGTCTTAAAATTGAAAGTGCTGACCTTAGATTACCTATGACCAAATGACAGATAAATGAGCTGAATATATTCAACTACATTAAAAAAAAAATTCCAGCATGTTTCCATTTAAGATGAGAAAATTATGCTACAGAAACCGTATTTTAAAAACCTGGTATTAATTTCTGATCCTACATTATCATTTAACTATCACATTTCTACCCCTTTGAGCATTGTCTGTTATTTCATCTAACCTGAATCTGAACATTTCTGGAACTGCCTTCTGAATCTATGAATATTTTTCATTTCAGCTTTTATTGGTTTCTACAAACCCACAATCACTAAAGTATTAATAATACTAACTTCAGAAGGATACAGGTACAGAAATTCTGAAGGGCACTGGTTTACTGGTTTTTGCCCTCCCTCCATCTGTGAAATTAATTCTTGAACAATCCAGAAAGGGTTCTGATGAATTCTGAAGTCTCATCGTGCATTTACACTTCCAGTAGTTGTGGTCAGGAAATACTAGTCCTACATACTTAATTCCACATTCAGCTCACAATGTTCTCCTCCTTCTCTGAAAATATTTGGCCACTATAGTCTGTATTTTTTCTCCCACAACCTAGTTAAATGACAGATTCACTGCCCTTTGTCTTCTTTGGTATGACTCATTCCCATAATTACATACATATAATATATGTAAATATATAGATGTGTATTTTTTTTTTTTATGAAATTCCAGGGTAAATAAGAAAAGCACTCTATCAGTCTTTTTCTTGTCTCCTATCCATTTCTAAATAGTGTTTGGGACTGCAAATTCTGATTAAATGATACATGCTCAGCTGAACTAGCGAAAAACCTTATAGAAAAATAGACGCATAGGAACACACTGTACAACAAGATATAAATACGAAACATTTCAGGGAACTGCAAGGCTGCACTTGTGATATGCAAGACAATAGGGAATGTTAAGGTTTTTTTTCTTATTTGGGTTTCCTCCTTCTCTCTTAGTACATGCTTCAGATGTCTCCTTCAAGAAAATATTTTGGTGAATGACTGCATTTCAAAGGGAGTGATTGCCTTGAGCACAGACTTGCCAGACCTGTCTGGACCTGGAGAGCACTGGTCCCATCCTCTCCTGTGAATGTTGCTCAGAGGACGTGCATAACCTGAACTTTCTGGATACGTGCAGGCTGATTTGCATTCAGAAACACAGTTGAAAACCTGGACCGCTTCAGTCACCACACAAATGTCTAGCAAAACTATGACTACAAAATTAAAGAGGCACAAGCTGTGTTAATCTGTCTGTCAGATCATAGTGGCATGGCAATAAATACACCTACAAAACCTTCTATTTTCTGCCCACCTGAATAATAAAAGTTCCTGTATTTTTACGTGTGCAATTTATTAAATTTCTCAATACCTGCAGTGTGCATTTTTACAAGGGCTTGCACTGAATTCTTCTGGAAAAAAAACTAATCTAGAAAATAAGTATTAAATTTCTTTTTAATACAACCTAATTAAAAAAATGAAGAAAAAAATATCTGAAGATTACAGGAAGAAGTTGAGGTCCGAACCCTGGAAAGCCTTATCTTATTGAAAACCAGTGTAATTGGATAAAAAATTGCTGGCAGGACTTCTTTTGTATGCTGCTTTGAAAACTACAGATGAGATGATAGAAATAAAAACAAAGCTACAATGTAGTATGGTTAAACACTCCCTTTTTTCAGTCTTCTATCAGTTTCTGGTATTTATAGTTGAAGTAGGATTTGTTTCATTATTACTGCTGCAAACAGATCTTCAGCAGTATATGTGTTTTCTCAGAAAAGCATATTACTTTAGTTTTCACTGGCATTTTTGCTGCTTAGAGTTACTGGTAAATCATAAATAATGCAGATCTCTGAACACACAAAATTTTGCATTTTTTTCAGAATTCAGCTTGTTGAATGTTGCTTAAGTTATTGAAAGGAAAAAAAAAAACTTAAGTACAGCTCATAGATACATATAATTGGGGAATACGTAACTGTAACATTTTCAGTTGTTAGAATCCCTAGTTACCAATGCCAGTGGTGTAGGTATTTCGATAAAAATACAAGGGAAGTTTAAATAAGCTCTCAAAGGAGCAATAGCCTCCAGTTAAATGTTAAATCTTAATAAAACTGTTTAGCATAATTTGATAGGATGAAAATAGAAGTGTTATTTGGCATTAAATTTTTTTCTTTAATCTTTATTCTGCAAAGTATGTGCACGATACGCAGCCAAGTAAGTCGTCTTACAGGCAATTTATTATTCATACTTTAGCTCTATAATAATACAGTTCAATCTACTTTCTATTTTGACAAATAAGATTCCTGAGAGTTCAGCTTAGCATTTCATAGTATTTATAAGTAAGTGTGCTTGTTTCTTTGGTGTAAGGCTACTTTGGAGATGGTTTGCAGGCAGGGAAGCATGTCTATAACTTGTAGACCAAGCTCTTCCTTGGACTAAAGCATCTCTATTAACATACGTACCCAAAATGAAAATTCTTCAACTGAGAAAAAATGTTTTAAAAAGGCATTGCAAATTGTGATAGTAATTTGTGAAAATAATGCCCTTAGCCCATGTCAAACTGTCCGTTCTAAAACACGTGTTCATCCTAAAGTACTTTAACATGTGTTCATGGTCCATGAACTTCAGTGGTTCTTAAAGATACATTTAAGTACATTACTCAGTCAGTACGAATAGCGGTAAGGCTCTTCACTATTCCAAATAAACACTTTACTGAATAGTTGTGAAAGTTTAAATAATCCTTGCAGAATATATTTCATGTCACAGTCTATACTTACTGCGTTTCTTAGTTTAACAGAACAAAGCTGTGTAAGGGAGACAGGGTGCAGAGTTCTCAGCTAACCCCTCCTGCTAAACTTGTGCAGAGAGCAGTTTTCAGTTACGGTGTTTTATGATGGGGCAAAGAACCACAGATTGCTGCCTCAGAGACCGAGTACAGCACTCGCTCTCATGGTCCCCAAGTGCACACCAGAGAAAGCTATGCGTTGGATAGTGAGCTGACCAGAGTATTGCTGGAAGGTGGGGGAAGGAATTGAATCCCTTCTGGGGAGGGCTCCTTGCTTCTCACAGGGAAGGATTCATCAAAACAGACATTACAGATGAGTTACAAAGCCAAAGATTTGCTAGAGCTTTCTAACAAAGCAGGCAAACTAAAGTGGCTAACAGGGAATAAAGACTTCAGCGATTCAGCCAGAATTGACCCTCAGATGTTCTGATGCATTTTAAAAGATAATCTACTAAACTAACCTAAATGCAGAAAGATATTTTTCTTAGAACAGAAGTATTAGTGGCCAATTTCAAAATTGTAACACCGGAACAAACCATGTAAGTACCACATTTACTTTCTAGTAAATATAGTTTCAACACAGGACACCTGGCAGACAGAGTAGGTGATACAAATTTGACTGGGAGATAAACATATATATAATTCATTACTTTAGATACTATCACCAATAAAACTGAATCAACTGAAATTACACAGGAGCCTATGTGTGGTACTTTGACCATCTGTGTCCCAAGGTAGATGTAAAAATGGCTACATGCGCTTGCAGTTTCAGAAGCATTATTTGAAATTGTTACCATTAGGCCTCGCCATAATGTTAGATTTAATTTTTAAATCACTCAGTTTTATTGTATACCATTTACGGGATGCATTTATAATCTCTATTACCATTGTGCAGCAACTGAGAAGTAATGCTATATGGTGTGTTTTATGCACCTTCCTGTTCATTGAATTTGTGACAGTTTACTAAACCTCAGACCTTGATAAACTGGTGAAAGGCCTTTCAACCTAGCATGACCACACAATTAAGTCTGAATACTATCGTGACTCAACGCTATTCTTTAATCTTGCTGAGAGCTACAGTGCAGAGCTAAAGCTGTCGTTACTAATTCTGTAATAGACATCAAGGGAAGAATAAACAGAAGAAAGCTTACTTCAAAGACCAGCGTCTCATTAGTTGGTCCTGCTGCATATAGACTCTCTGGATGGTTAAAAGAGCGTTGATAATCAAAAACTGTTCCAGCAAAAGAGAACTTTCCTGGCCAGTCAATTGTCCAGTCTCCTGTCAGGTAATACTTTTTACTGAGGTTGCGCACTGCAAGGTAGCTGGTGGAGATTTGCATTTCGTGGAGCTGTATACTGCGTGCTCCTGCTGGAATAGTGACCACAGCATAGTAGTCTGAAATGAAAGAAGTATGCAACAGTTTTGCAGTTGTCATACAGCTAGAGATGGCTTATCATTTTTGAGCCAATTTGAAATTTTTTGCAGTTTAAAAGATAGTGAAGACAGCTGTTCTAATCCACCACAGTTACCGTGTTTTCACAAGGAGAAACCAGCTCTGATTTTAACCCCCCTGTGCAGCCTGTAATCAGAGTAACTCTGAGGTATTTCAATTCCTGGAATTTTTCTTTGTGATTAAAGACAAGAAAAAGCAAGTTCACCTTAGAAAAATGCAGAACAGACTAACAGTGGTTTCACTGTAATCGTTTTACCATGCTTTCCCTGTAGCTCCCTACAGTAGTTGGAAGGTACTACTTCCATCATGGAAAAGGTTTTTGAGGTGAGATGCAGTGGGATGCAGAGAGCTTTCACAAAGCCCTGTATACCACTCGATCTCCCTGCTGTGAGCCATTGCGCTCTGAGCATGTAGAAATCTCACTCGTTCTACAGTCAGATGAGACACCACTGACAATCTCCAACACGTGCTGCACGCAGCTAATTTCACAGAGCATTCAGTTTAGATTTTTTTTTCTAGCATTGTATCTCTGCATTACTATATCCTAAATAATTTCCTGGCCTATATTACTGTAGTAGTGACATGTCTTATGATCAACAGTAAACGGATCCTCAAAATACCTCCATGAGTAAAATTATCTGCATTTTATGCCTGAGAAACTGTGGCATAGTGAGATTATTTCACAAGAAGCCTGTGACAGTCCACTAAAGAAAATTCTACCTCCCAGTGACTGGATCATCCATTGAATCAGCTGGACAGCTTCCAGTCAACTTAATTTGAAAATGGACATGGAAATACTGTCATGTTTGGCATTATTTTGTGTATCACTTTTTGTATCTTCTACAGTCCCATTTCAGTCAGAGCTGTTGACAGCTATTTTTTCACTCCCCTGAATCCTAAAATATCTTTTAAGAGGAAGTTCACATGTGAAGGGAAAATGTGGCTAAGAAGCAAGAGGAGTGCTTGCAAATTAGCTAATCAAGACTTATGCTCATAGCTTTCTTGTTACCAAGAAACAGGAGAAAAGTGAACTCTCCCCTCACTCTCCCTGTGATTTTCAGTTCACATCTGGACTTCTAGCCACTGCCCTAATGAGCAAGGAGTCATATATATTACATGGGGATACAGCAGAGCAATGAGTTGATGATCATGTGGGAACAGCTTTCCTTACCATTAGCTTTGTGCTGGATCAAGTATTGGCCTTTAAAGAACTTGCATGTTGAATTATCTCCTTTACAAACTCCACAAGCATCCAGTACAGCTTTGGAACCAAGTCCATGATCACACCCTACTTGCTGCAACCAAAAGGCACAAGTGAAGGACTCAGACACAAGAGAATTTGAAGAAACAGCTGCATTTTCCATAAAGGAGTTAATTGCCCACTTAAAAAAATAGACATTAGGATTGTAAGAAATTTTATCTTACTTCACATATTCCATCAATGCAAACATCGTATGTATTTGGAGAACACAGAGTTCCATCCTTCACTTTGCTGGACATTGCAAAGAAAAAGTCAAAGTCTTCAGCTGTGCAATACAATTTACATCTGTCTTCCTCTAGGGAAAAAAACCAACAACAAAACAAAAGAGACGACAAGAAAGTATTAGCAGACCTGCAGCACAGTTTAAAAAAAAAAAAAAAGGCACCCTGCTATTGTTTCTTCCTGCATCCTAGATGACAAGCTACAAGGGTTAATTGTGTCTGGTGACATATTAGGACCCCAAGATGGGCAGAAATATAGCCAAATACAGTAGCTTACATTATGTTATTTTAAAAGAACATGTGGGTTTGACTGTCCACACATAGAATTAAGAATTCAAAACCAGTGTGAAAACATGCACATTGCATTAGCTGTGCTGATGTGGCCCTCATTTCAGTTCCACTGGTTCACAGTTTCAAATTTCATTTTTTATTAAGAGAAACGGGAGACTGTAATACTTGTATTTAGTTTTTAGTTAAAATTTGAAAAAGATATAAGATGGCACAAATGATCAGTTCAGTTGAAAGTTAGGACTAGGGCCAGATTTTGCCCTAACAAAAGCACTTTTCCTCTAGAAAATCCCGACCATTATCAATCAAATTTCTTCTTACACAGAGATCGTGTGTTATGCTTATAAAGGGCTGATTAATTCTGCATAGACAAAAACAGTCTTGCAGTTGTAAATATTATCACAATTGCTGAAATACACAATTCTAATACAAATCATAAGTGCAACAAATAAAACAGCATAACAAAATTTTGAAGAATATGAAATTGGATTCAAAATAGTATCCTTTTATTCTTAACTAAGCAGCTGGATTTTCAGTAGTACTTTCTACAGAGGCAAGGCATCTGTAGCAATTTTGAAAACCAGATCATGTTTTCAGAACTGTAAATGTAGAACTTGGGGTAGATTTTGAAAAGCAGCTAAGAGAGTAAGGACAGGCATTTTCAATTTCAGAGTCACTCGGGGACATCTTGCTTTTGAAAATTATGCCCTTTGTCCCTAATTTTAAGCTCCTATTTCTTTTACTAAACATGGCCCCTACCTTTAAAACCAATGTAGGCTACCTTAATTTCTATTAAACAAGATGCATTATTCTCCCTATTATACCACATCCATTTTTACATGCTGTGAAATCATATTTTTTCTTTCCTCTATTCACATTTGCTGTTAGGACATAGGTTTCTAAATAACCGCAAAAATGTCTGCAAAGACTTTTGAAGAAAATATAATCAGGCTATGAATGAAAGTTCCATGTATATGGATATGTGTGTGTGTGTGTATGTATATATAATCATACAGTTATTATCATCAAAAGCGAATTTTTACAGGTGCTAAACGAAGCAGCTACAATGTGACATAATCCAGCCACTTTTATTCAAGTAGTAGCAATTGCAGCTACAAACTGTGCTTTCAAACTACAGAAAATATTTGTTGTATCTGATAAAAATGAATACTGATTCAAAATATTTGCAAAATTAAGATGTGTAAAGTAAAAATAAACTTTGCTTGTACAAATGACAAGAAATAGTTATTGAGAGCTGAACTTTATAAAGATCTCTTGGTAAAAGATGACTTTAAAAAATTTATGCCAGTACATTGTTTGTTTTTCCAATTCTCATGGGACTATACCAGCAGAAAAGTCAAAAGGTTGATTTATTGTTATGTTTGGAAATCTGAGAACATTCCAAAGGAAGGAAGATTCTGGTAGTGTTATTGTGGGAGCTCGTATTTCCCATGCTGAAAAATCCATGGAAATTGTTTTGGTTTGGTTTTACACTAACCAATATATAATATAAAATGAAAGAGGGGTAGCAACAGCCAGGGAGTCATGCTAAGGACAGAGATTGAAATTCACAACCAAGATCAGTTCTGCATGTTCATACAGGCAGTATCTCACAGGAGGCCAGTTTCAACTATGCTAGAAAGCAAACACATCTCTAATAAGCCAATTGAATTACTATTTGCTTACATCAGGGTAATATTTGCCCAAAGAATATGGATGAATTATAGCTTATAGCTCACTTCCTGCAATTGTCTTTGTCCTTCAGAGCTGTGGCATAATTACCTTCCACTTTAGTATATGGCTTCCATTTGTAGTACCATCCCCGGAAAGGTTTGCTGTTGTATTCTGCACACTGCTGGGCACGGAAGTCCAAGCTATTTGCTGGACACGGCTGATTATTACAAAGTTGATAAATACGGCTGGAACCTTGGCAGAATTTGCCGCCATACTGTGGCCTAAAAAAAAAGAAAAAAAAAATTCTTTTGCAAAACCTACTTTCTGTGTGATTGGCATGTTACATGAGTATGAGAGTACAGAGAAAATGAGAGGACATATTGTCTTAGGAAATCAGTATTTCTTATATGGGCCATTAATTTTCATGGTTCCCAAAACCAAGCAAAGCAGTTGCCATGAATTATCTGCTTGGATCACTGCAAACTCAGCAAAGACACAACCATCTAGAGGTGAGTCATGTTTTCACTAATTTAAATGTATAGGGCTATTTTGTATTGGCTGATTTCAATCTTGTTATATACCTATTTTTGCTCTGCTGTAACCCGGGAATGAACATGTGCAAAGAATTACCTATCATCACAATAAGAGTTAATAAAGGATAACATAACACTGATCAAACATAAACAGAATGAATAATTACATTTGGCTGTTCATTTGTTTTCTAAATAATTTTGAAAAAAATGTACTTTTAAACAGTCAAAGGAAACGGGGACTGTGCATATTTGTTCTGCTTTAGGAAAATGTTGGAATTCGTGGGTAACTCCATGTCAACTCCACTTCAGCAGACCTTACCTGGGCATTTCCCTTAATTTTGGCCAGAATGAAAAGAGCATGCTCTATTAGTTTGCAAGTATGTTATGTTATCAGAATAATAGCTTTTTAACTATTTGGTCTATGCATATGACTGTATAACAATGTCAAATGTAAGACTTGCTCTTTTTAAAGTGACTGAGAGGCCTCATAAACTGCTGAGAAATGTATTCACTCAACTTCTGTATTCCTTATGGATCTACATAGGAATTCACTGATGTTATTTTTGCAGTTTCACAATGCTCAGATATACATCTGCAAGTACTGGGCCAAATGTTCAAAACACCAAATTCTAAGAACTGTTTGTTGTATTATACAATTTCTTGCATCAAGTGAAAAGAAATGTAACAATGCTGCACTTACACACGTTTGTGTAACAATTTTTAAAAATTAGGGAACATACATACTTGGAAGACAAGCTATGATCTTTCAGTGGATGGCTTCCCCGTGTTACACACACATTAAGGAAAAAAATCAGAATAATATGAAAGATATGGAATAATAATAATATATTAACTATCAATAATTAATAATAATAGTATAAAAGATACAGTTGCAACGTATTGTTTGTTTAAATCTCTAAACACTATGTTATAACTATTCCCCCTATCAAGTATCCCATTCAACTTCTCTTGACATGCATCTGACTGGAGTAATGTGGAGGCAGCTTTGTGCAACATGGATGAGAAAATCCAGGTGCTTTTTCTGTTTGCTTTATTATAAATTTTAGCCTTCATATGTCTAACCCTCTACCCAAGCTGGGGCTTGGTTTTATGTTTTGAATCAGCTTTGAATGTACACAATATCTGCCTTTTCCAGAATTCTGGGCTACGAAACAGCCTTTCAAAGGAAGAGGTGGAAACGCACCTGCTACTCTATTTAAAACTGGGTTAAAGCATCAGCAAAATGTGTTTTGGAAAAAACCCTAACTTGTACTGACTTTTCTTAAGGTCACCTACTAGCTACACTGACATTGGGTATAACAGCGAAGGTCTTAATAAGAATCAGATTTTCTGCCCTAGTTGGTGGCAATTCAGTCTGTGAAGGGTGGGGAGCGTATGTAACATCAGTGAAGTCAGGGAGTATTTATGCTGACTTTGTGCAATTGGTGAGAGCTTTAAGGCAGCCAAACCGTTGGGTCCTTACTCAATTCTCTACAGACTTTCCTTTACTGCTTCAGCACATGTATGATTTTTGACCTCCTTCAGCCCCAGACAACAAATCTGCTTTAGTGTAAGGAAAAGAAGCAACCTCCTTCCAAGTAAATGCCACCAAACAAGCACTATAATAGAATTATTTATGGCTAGATCGTGATTTCTAGCCACAGTCTTGCATTTGAGGATGGTATAAAATTCCACCAAACTAAGGGAGCACTGAAAGAGGCATTCTGTTTCCCAGCTCTGTTACAGCATTTTAATATTACAGTACACTCCCATGACTGAAACTGTTGGCCAGAGAATTGTGGAAACTTCCCCACCTTCACTTTTTACCAACAAGATGTCAGTAAGAGTTAAGTAATTTACAGGAAACTAGATGTAGATCTACTAAGACATTTCTGAGAAGACTATTATCTACACTGACAAAATCATGCTTTTATTGGTGACATTTATACCACCAGTAGATTTTGGGTTGACTGTCTACAGAAGCTCTAGTAGTATAACTGCGCTTAGGATGGAATGCTTTGCACAGAGGGTATTCCAATATTTCTGTAGTGATACAGTGCTCCTAATACACGTATCACCTAAACTTCATCCATTCATGTACCTCCCCAGCGTTGGCATGCATAGGTAAAGATACCCACATGAATAGATGCTGTTAGAGCTGAAGCCTTGCTGAGCATAATTGGAAAAGGGAGAAATTTGGTGAGAAAGGCCAGTAAAAAAACAATCTCCAAAGAATGATTTGTAAAAGGAGTATAAGTGCAAAGATATAAATACTCCACTTCATGTAAGACTTAAATATTAAAATGCTACAAGAGTAGCTGAAATCAATTCTGCAGTACCCTTTTAAGAATAGACTTCATGAACAATGAAAGTAAAATGGATACTAACTGCAGTGCAACACAGAGAGTGAGAAATCCTGGAATTAATCTGATCAAGGAGAGTATTTTATGCATTACAAAGGGAATTAGACTCTGAAATTCTGGACACCTATCTTTTCATGTTTTGTAATAATTTAAATTCAAGACAGAACATTTCTGCTCATATTATGAACATATGATAGTATCACAAAGACTATTTTATTCTGCATGAATTTGAAAGGTCTACAAGGTCTTTCACAATCTTCATTTTTAATTGGTATTTTAAATGGCATCATTACTTTGCATCAGTTTAAATCTGCATTGTCTGTAATCACTGTTACAGATATTGTACACAAAATATTAAAAAGACGTGTTCAAGCAATTTTGATTTAGTCTTTTGATTGCATACATGCCTAAAACTCCATTCTACTCTTACTGAACAATGCATTATTGTGAAGTGGGTAGGATTCAGTCCCACAGATATGATTTAGGTATTAATTTAAATCTCTCGGGCACTCTTCAGGTTCTTTCCCAGCTAAACTATTAAATTATGTAATCTATTTCTATCTTGGAAAAGTACCTCAATTGTAAAATGTTGTGATGTATGAAAAACAGATCCATGAAATTACACTGTGACAATTTACAGAACTGTAATGATTTTAGCAAATCTCCATAGTTCTGTGTTCTACAGATGACCTCCATAGGTGTTTGTTAGTATGAATCGTACATAACTTCAGTGGTAATTCAGAAGCCATACCCAGAGCTGTTGGGGTATGGTCACAAGGTCTGTCTTAAAATTGTCAAGAGAAAGGGAATTGAATTGGTTGGATATCATTTGCAAGAGGAGAATTTCATATACAAACACAGGTAACGAGATTTCATACGCAGCAGCCTGAATTTGTGTTCTTCACCTGTCTTTAAGCTTCTAATAAGGCGTGTCACCTTTAAAATCACTGGAAACTTAGAAATCTCCCTCAATGTTCATAAGAAGTCAGTTACTTTGAAAAATGGGCTACTTATTTAAAAACCTCATTTTAGAGTCCAGTCAGTTCTTCAGAGATCCACACTGCTTGTCCTAATCTTTTACAGAAATACATTTTATTCTTTGTGATTCTCAAAATTTTGCTATCCAAAATAATCTATCAAGCTTTTGAACAAAATAAACATTAGCTCCTACACAAATCTGGATTAGGAAAAGTGAAATAAATATATTACATATGAAATAATATACATATATGTACTGAAATATATAAACATCTGAAATCTATTTCAGAAGTTCAAAAAGAAAGGAATCATTATTCTTTGTTTATGTGTAGTTATAGAGGTGAACAATGAACAGTGACTAGGTTATAAATCGTTCCATGTGGTGTAACATTGAAAATGGATAGTATAATTTTTCTAATGATTCCACATTTATACAAAAGTGCTGTGATGGGAAATACAGCTACCTGGATATTCGTGCACTGTTGTGCAGATGGGTTATTTATAGTCCTGTCATTTCATCACTCTAACTCTGAGAGAGATTTATAGTATACTCATTGTACTAACTGAATTATCACTAATATAATAAGATTAAATTTAGTATAAACATGATCCATTTCTGGTATCAAGTCTTACTTGGTTACATCAAGTCTTACTTTAATTAGAACAGATCACTCTGAATGCAAGTTTTAAATACATAATGCTACAGTAAGAGACACCCTTCATGTTAAAAAGCTTCTGTTTGAAGACCATTGGAAATCATTATCAGTTCTAATAGTGCACCAAACTGAAACATTTCAACTACTGGACATTATTCTATCACATAGGGAGAGGAAGGGAAGGCTTATGAATAAATGCAAAGAACAATGTGCATACATACAAATTTAGCAGGCAAAACGGAGACCAAACTAGGAAGACCAAAACATATGTATGATGTGTAATTGAGACCCTGCATTCTCTTGCTAAATAGTTTAATAAAGGAAACTATCCAAGTAATTTTATTTATCAAAATACACTGAGAAACAACAGAAGAGGTTGAGAAAATGCTTTGCTATGGATCTGCAAAAATTGGCTTGACTGAGTGAGGGTAATAAAGACTATTTTAACTAACTCACATTTTCCTATAACATAGTATATGAAGCATGGATATTATTACTGCAGGACTGTATAGTAGGTGTGAGGCTTCTTTACAGCCTCATATAAACTGTGTCATATTTTCTCTGTTTTTTATTACTGCAGTTTAAATGCTGTTTTTATTGTGTGCAATGAAGAATACATGTGTCTATGCCTGTTGAAGCTGTGTATGAAATAAAACAGTGAAATCCTCTTTTTCTTGTAAGTTGAAATGAATTGAGTACTTGGGAAAGATGCTGGTCGGATAACACTTGACCTTTACTTTGAAATAGTATTGTAAGGAATAGTAGTATTTACAGTGATGAGACATTCACTAGAGGAAAATACCAGAAATATTTCATGAGCTAGCGTACAATTCTAGGGTTCAGCAACTTCATTCTGACCTGTGAAACATAAAAGAATGCAAAGAACATGACAGACATACAAAGACATCTGTCTACAACCATTTTGAAATTGACTTTAAACATTTTTGGTTTATTATCCTGGATAATATGATCTCATCAGAAGTCTTAATAGCTTTTAAGACCTTTTTCCCTTGCTTTTAAATAATTATGTGTGAATATGTCTGTATGGCGTTTCATTACTTTTGCAGGTATTTGATAAAAGGTAGTGTCACAAAATAAATTGAGAAAGTTGGGCTGTAGATTTTCTAGTACTCTAGCAGTCTTCAGACAGCCACTACTTTCTAGTATGAGGACATATTTCTGTCTTTCAGCTACTGATTGGTCATATTGGACATGAAAGAAAGGTCTTAGAAACATTTTCACATGTACTATTTCCCTACAGAAATGGACTTTTATTGTTTTGTTGTTGTTCTAATAACATAAATAGTATAAAAATAATACCTTTTCATATCTATTTCTTACTTTGGATTATTGCAGTGTCTTTCTTGATATGTGACCCCACCTCCACAAGTGCGAGTACACTCTGACCACTCAGACCAGGCAGACCATTGGCCATTTACAGGCTTGGGTCCATGATCACCGTATTTGACACACTGTCCTCTTCGACACCACTGCCAAAAGAATGCCAAAAAATATCCCATCAGTTAGTGGTACCTAATAGATGCAAAAAAGAAAAAAATCCACATTTAAAAGCTCCGGTGCTTAACCATAATAAACGTGAGGTCAGCCACCGAACTCAATGAGATTGTTCACAGTAGACAAGGACTCTGAAATAGGACATTGATCCATACAATGGTATAGATAAGTACTGTCCTAAAATTTGTCCAAGTTCTGAGTTGAAGATCTCTGAGGTACAAGTTTTCAAAACTCTTCTCTTGGACAGTGTCATCTTGGTTTACTCTTCTCCAGAAAAATCCATGTTAATTTACGGTCTTGTGCTATCAGAACCTCAAAACTTCCCATGTAATTTAAAAATAGTCTGCTAAAATTCTGCTAAAATTTCTGCCCTTTATCATTCAATTATGAAATAGTGAACAAAGAGAAAAAGCAAAACAGATGATTTGTCAGTAACTGGAAAAATCAAAACAATATTCTACTGGAAGAAACATTACAGCAAAAGAAAATGTTTGGGGTAAGTATAGATGAGCATAAATTAGAAGGTTCAACTAAAACAAATAACCATGCTCTTTTAGTAGTGATCACTGATGATAACATGCATGATGGCCTTAGTCTGTAGAGTAAACATTATGGCTTAAGGAGTCTTTGTATCAGAGTGGAATTGGAAGCCTTGATCTAACTTCTGTTATAATTAATGGATTTTCGTACTGACTTAGATTTACCAGATGTATCTTATTCCATACCTCGATGGGAGATGCATCACTCCCTACCATCAGATAGGTGCCACTGTGAGTACCAGTCCTGACTATGTATTGCAATGCAGTTGTTTATAGAGCAATCTGGAAGTCTATGATAGCAAACCTAGAGGGATCCGGATAAAACTGGTTTTGACAAGAGCTGGTATTTGACCCAATACAGTCTAAAAACAAGTTAGAGTGACGATGTCCTATTTATAAAACAACTTACCATACTTATACCACAAGCTGTTCCTTCTGCTGCTGGCATGAACTTTGTCTCGCACCTATGACCCACTTTGTGACACCAGAGAGATTTGCATATATCCTGAAAAGAAAAAAGTACTCGCTGTAGTACTCATAATTCCCATTATTTCCTGGTGTTTAGAAAGACTAACAAATGATACATGCCTTTGCTACCTTAAAAGCCATATAAATAAAACCTTTTCTGAATTTAGAAAAGCCAAGGTTTAAGATTCATAGGACAGCCATAGCCTGTATATTGCCTTCTTGTTTATGCACCATTTCACTATATATTTTTTAAAACTTTTTTGAGTGTGAGATTATAATAGAATAAAAACAGTGTTAAAAAGTTCAAGGCTAAAATTTCATCACGTCTGCAGGGACTATAATACTGTGAAGAAACTAGATTTTCTAAAGCACAGGAGGTATCTGGGAACACAGTCTCTTCACAGTGCTGTTCACTCTCTCTTCTTTGTTTCTTAGCTGTAGAAGAAACACAGCTGCCATCACGTGATAAATGTGGTTAGTATAAAATAAATCAAAATACTCCAGGATACTAACAGGACTCAAAGAAATGAAAATACTTCTGTTCAGAAAGAGCACTCCAGATTATTTAATAAAATGTCTTCTCTGAAGAGATCAGCAAGGAGTGTAGCAGTCACTAAAATAATGGGTTAATCTAAATTAATCCTTCATCACAAACTCAAGACTATAAATTACGTTTTTATTGTTCTAAAATAACCCTACAGATCTTTTCCAGACTTTGCTGTCAATGCATAAGAGTAAAACAAAACACAAGAAACTTAGTCCTTTATCCCACATGCCACACCCCATGCAAGTTTTGATCAAAACTCTACTGCCTGCTAATTTCCCTTAGCATAATAGGCAAGGGCTCATGGGTCTTATATATTCAACTGCACTCCTTATGACTCCTGGAAAGAACACACTTCCTTCTGAAACTCCCCTGGGGTTGTGATATTCCTCAAAAGAGGCCAGTACCTTCAAAGCAAATTGCCAAGCAAGATAAGGTAGAGAAATAGCCCAGGCCTCTGAAGAAAACTGTATTATTTGTACTCATTTAGTGTACTGCAGTTCTCTAATGTAATTTTAACTTTTTAAAAGTATATCAATAGGTACCTTTACAAAGCTGAGGTTGCACAGTTTTGCTTTCATTCCAAATTGCCATTTGCACTGGGTATCAGCATCATAGATCTGCCCTGGCAGTTTGTCAGGGTATTTATACTGTCCTGTTTGCTTAGGTTCATCAATCAGGCAGGCAGCTTGAGCTGTACTATAATGAGAATGTATATTAATCATGACTATGATCTTTATATCAAAATATTTTAATCTGCTACAGACCAGCAAAACACATATTATGGTATACAGTACCTTTAACCATCTTTAAAGGTATGGACTGAAAAGAGAGTATCTGCTTGCAGGAGCCAAAAGATCTTGACATCTTGTTGGTAGCCTGACCTGCAAAGTTTTAAGCAAGCAGGAATTTCCAGGCTTTGGGACTGTTGTGACAACAAGAAAGAAAGATGTCAGATTCTTTTTCTCCTTTTATTCCTGTGTAACCAAGAGCAAGGTGATCTAGTCTGCTTCTTTCCCTTAAATGGATTCCCAAAATCAGGAAACAACAGGGATACTGTCTCATTTCAGCATTCGCTTTGTATGGATTGACAAACAGGAGGCTGTTGCAGCTTGTGTGCTTTGGATTGTCTGTGTCCAGCTTAAGACTGAAGGTACCCTATGGTCTACTTTTTCTCCTTTATATATGCTTGAGAACCCATGTATACAGAAGGTCACTCTGTGCTGGATTTATCTTCCAAGATACTCTTAAGATACTAACTTGGAATTCAAGGATCAGATCCACAGAACTATCTAGCTGCTTGATTCTCACTCTAAGGAATTAACATCTAAAATGCCTGTATTGGATCTGGGTCTTAGACTGCCTACACATTTTTTAGTAATCATGTATAGTCTACCCATGTATGACAAAAAAAATAAAAGGGAATTTGTACACGAAAGGACTGCGATTCTGATGACATTAAACATAGACCAGAAAACAGTTCCTCTAAAAGCATCACTGAATAATGCCAACATGCTGGAGAAATAATTGGCATCTTTTTCTTTTTCCTTCTTTTCCCCCCCTAGAAACAGTATATGAAAAATGTCCTTATTCATGACATGAGCTAGATCAGGAGAGAAACTCCAGTGAGAAAGGCCACTAATGTTAATTTACATTTTGTAATGACTTTGGTACCACTGTGTCTGCCCTCTTTTGTGTTCACTTCCTGCTAATTCTCTAATAAACTTAGCTGCTGACAGGAATGCCTGGGAAAGAATGATATGCCAGTCATTACTGCAGGATATTCATGGAGGCTGAAATTCATTCTTTTGAAACAAGGCAGGACAAAAACACTTGTATGCCATACCATCTATATGCTTCTTAAGTTCATGTGTGGGGGCTCAGATAGTACATTGGTTTAAGCACATTTTAAAAGAGGTGAATTTCACACTGAAGTAATTTTTATGTCTGTTCAAGAATTCAAGCCCAGTTACTAAAGATACATTCCCTGGCACTGGCCCAGATTTACATCTGACCTACCTGAGAAATTTGTTGAGATACTGCCTGCTGCATACAGACCAAGAAAACACTCCATTGTTTCCTGTGAGTGTGGGAGACATAATATTACCCTCAGCTTTTCTACAAGGATTTCCTTCTCCATCATGAATCATGCCAAAGCTGAAAAGAGAACCAAGCGTTAAAGTGAAAATCTAGATTAATCAGAAGCAAAACAAAATTTGGGGCAGAAGAAACAGTTTCTGGGTAACAGCTCTATGCTTGAACGCCACAGGGAATGTGGAACTCATCCCTTTCATTCCAAAGGGATGAAAACATGCACCATACAAATGACTATTAGTATGAAACAAACTCCAATTAATAGCATTCAAATTTTATTGTTATCATACACTTGTCTGGTGAGAAAAAGATAGTCAAGTTTCAAGAAAGACCCATACTGGTAATGCACAGGAGCTCTGCAATGTGACCTAATGACAAGACACTGGCACAAAAGTACCAGAGTTGCAGACTGTGTCAGAATTTTTACAGTTTAACCATTTCTCTTTCCTGAAGGAGAAATGTTTTGTGGTGACATGGATGGAAGTAGTGGATCTTATGTTCAGTCACACTTGTACTTGCCTGTAAATCTATCAGCTTAAAACATGCACGCAGTCTGAGCCTTTCTTTGCTTTAGTGATAATGCCTGTTAACATGAATGTCATGGAGATCAGAATCCGTGGAAATATCAGTGTTACACTGCTGTAAGAATATAACATAACTGTTCTCCTAATAGGAGGGAAGAACTACATAGCCGCAGTCAATCTGTAGCAAAAGAAGTGGGACTGAATGAATAGAATACAAGGTATAAATATAAAAATATGATTCTTTTTGTAATTTTGGCCACTGACTTGCTATATTATGTCAGGCAAATCACTTTCTTTTCCTTGCCTTTGTTATACACTGTCACTTACTTTGTCTAGACTGCAGCCTCTTTAGTGGGAATACTGCCTCTTACCAGGTGCTTTGCTCAGTCTGCAGCACCAAGAGGCCCTGCTTTCACTGGGAGAGGTGTTAGGATAATATAAAGAATAATAAGTCATAATAAAAACCACATTAAAAAATGATAAATTATGTGGAGTTTATGGATATGATAAAGATAATTTTCAGGTTTTTCCTTTTCACTGTTTTATATTTACTCCTTGTATGGGACATCTGTGAATATCAATGTGTTTTGAATAGAAATTTCATAATCTGTTACTTCAACATTGTAGTACATTGGCAAATTTATGAATGTAATCTGTGCATGTGCAGGGAATATCTAATTTACTGGACTCGATCCTCTACCGTTATAAATCATTGCAGGCTCATCAGAGTTACTGCATGTGTTGCCACCAGCTGAGGCTCCAAACTTGCTAAAATATATGGCTCCTTCTATAAATGGACAAAAAAAGTCCCAACTGAGCTAGTATTTTAGAATCCTTTACAAAATACTAACTTTTTTTACATGCATTGCAGCCAAAGAATCCAGTTTATATACCCACTGACACAATGGGCTCTGAATTCCTGAAGGAACTGTTAAGCTTTGAGGTAAAAACACAAACTACTTAAAGAAAACCATAAAAATGTATAACAACTGAAGCTACTCGGTGGATCACAGAGCGTGATGTATACAGTATACAATATTCTCCTACTATGAAATCCTTAGGTTAATATATTCACAGTGGACCTCAGCACCTCCAAGGCTGTCACAGATATTTTTTCTTCCAGGAATCTCTGTACCACAGAGACCAAATTCTGTTTTCTTACATCACATACTAGGTAGTTTTAGGAACATGAACATGAACAAATGATGAAGACATTTTGTATCTGGCACAGATTTTTTCCAGGAGATAACATGCATTTTATTAGACAGGAGTATGGAAGTATACCAAAGAAAGGCTGAATAATATCAGAATCAAAGGCAGTGGTGAAAAAGATGAAAAAAACCCAACATTAAAAAATTTCCAAACATAATCTCTCAAAGCAAATTAGAAAATAAACAGGAAGGAAGGCCATCAAGAGGCAAAAGGGGATAATTCTTGAAAAATAAGCTATGGGCCTGATTCTCTCCTAATATTGATCGAAGGGCCTTAAAAATGTACTGAGGTCAATGAAATTGCATTAGTGTGAGAGGATGATCAAACAATATATATTTTACATGTTTGGTCCCATTGAAAGTGTTGGCACAATTCCCACAGGCTTCACTGGTAGCTGGATTATTCTTTAATTCCTTGCTTCCCTTCAGATGTACAGAAACCTGTGAAAGGGTCACTCATGTAGACATTAGGTCATAGTATATACTGTAGAGCATATTTGTACAATGAAAACAAAATAGTCCTGATTCAGTCATGCAGAATCGGAAGGATTCATGCCTTGACCAAACAGCAGATACAGTACCACTGCTTTTCAAAGATACTCTGTGCAGTAACGTTGCTGCACAAAATAAAGATCCTATGCCCATGTTTTTTCTGACCCTTGATTTCAGGTTTGTACCACATAGAGAAACTATGCTTCTATACTGCCAGTGGTTAGACAGACTCCAGCTTGAGCTATGTTAAAACTGAAAACCAAAACCATGCAAAAAGTTGTGAAAAAGTAATTCAAAATTATTTGGGAAAAAAAAAAAACAGGAGAGCAAAACCTAATCATCTTTAGATTTAATTCAACAATTCAGAGAATATCTGAAGCTCCATGGAAGATTATTACTGATTTTGTTCGAGAGACAGCAGGTTCTTAGGAAAATTACAGTCTTATTACCATAGAAATCAAATGGAAATCCAATGGATATAGATACAGAAAGGCAGAAACCACCACAAAGGTTGGTTTTAACTAAATCACACATTAAATAGGTAGAGAGAACAAAGGACAGGTTGAATGGAATGAATGGCTCCCAGATCCTATGAATCACCGTGTCTTCTTGGAAAGGGACCTCTAAGAGACTCGGAGAGATCACTTCTCCATACTGTAAGCTGCAGTGTCCTTTCTCTTTTTGGAGCAACTACACTGGTACTAGAATCAATTTATCTACCAGAACATGGTAGCAGTGTGGGAAGCTTGTAGATTATTGTTGTCAGCTTTTACTGTTTGATCTGGTTATTACCTGGAATACATAAAATGTCAAAAAATAAAAATAAAAGGAAAGCACCCTGGGCAGCTGATTCACTATTTCATGCTAAAGGACACACCTCTGAATGAAGAGTCTTGACTCTCTTTGGCCTAAAATTGCCTATAGCTTCCCATCAAATTAGAAACAGCTGTGAGGCACCTGTATCAGAATAAGGTCCTTTCACCTATGGCAGCAAAATCGACCAAAATCCCACAGTGATTATTTTTATGATTGTTGAAGAGATGATATTTAATGAGGCCAATGCATTTGGTGGATGCTGTATATATTCTAATCATTATATAGCTCTCTATCAATGATCCATATTTAACTGATTTATATTAACTGGTGCTATGTTTCCATTCACTTACATGTTTGTTCATAGAAGGAGCATGTAAGACTCATGAAACTTACTTGTGTCCTGATTCATGAGCAATTGTAAAAGCCAGTCCAAGGCCTGTATCTTCATTAATGGTGCAACTACGGTATTTGCTGCACATGCCACTGATAGGTGCAAATCCTGAAGGAAGGAAGCAGTAGAATAGCTTGTTCCTCTACAGAATTCCAAATACATATATCATCCGCACTGGTCCTAATAACCCAGTCTGTTGTGGTGCATGAAGATGATTGTCTACTTCATCAGGTTTATCATGGAGGAATTATAGGAGGCTTTTATTTGACAATAAAGGGATTCCTGTATAAATAGTATAAATCAAACCTAACCTCCCAAAATACACTTTACTTGTAAAGATTATTCTTTCCCCTCCTCATGCCTTTACTGGTCCCAAATCAGGGAGGAATCCCATTCAAAAAGGGCAAGTAGTCACAAGAAGAAAAAAAAAATCAGAGTGGCTCAGAAATACTCTTAAAATCAAAAATACTCCTTGAAGAGCTGACAATCCAAAAGGATGTCTTCAGATAGCTTATTTTGCCACTTTTTCTGGGGCAATGATACCAGTAATACTCTTTTTCTTTTAGGTACCTCAAAGACAAGAATGTAAAAATAATACTGCTCTTTCCTCTTCAAGAAGGCTAAAATCATGTGCAAAAATGGGCTTCTTTATTTTAAAATATGTCAGTCTCTCTGAATCAAGATGCTGCTGTTGACACCCACAAGTTTATCAGAATGTGTTTTCATATCATACCTAAAGTATCACAGGGCTCATTTTTCCAAGAGCAGATATCAAAACCCGTAAGCAAGATGGCATGGTCATGGCGCTTTCCATTCTTCCCAACCAGAGCAGATTGCCATTGACAAAAGCTGTTCAGTGACTGGTCCGCATGGTGGTTAATCAGTAATCCACCCTGTAGATATTTCAGAGACAGAGAAATAAGGTGCTTCCATCAGTACTTGAGAAAGGTGATTGAAAGAATAAGAGTTGGTTAGGGAAAAGGGAATTACTTTTTCATATTTGTTCTACATAAACTTATGTATTCCCACGTTGACTGTCTGTGATGCCTGATGCAGCTGACGAGTGAATCTATTAGAACTGTAAAATAAAACTGCACCTCTCCCCAGACACAGAGATATTTTCAAAGCCAGTGGTTGGAATTACAGTGTACAAATGTATTTGATTCCTGATAAAGCTGGACACTAAACCATTTTCA
This sequence comes from Haliaeetus leucocephalus, assembly GCF_000737465.1. Taxonomy (NCBI): domain Eukaryota; kingdom Metazoa; phylum Chordata; class Aves; order Accipitriformes; family Accipitridae; genus Haliaeetus; species Haliaeetus leucocephalus. The sequence continues at coordinate 16,250,030 of NW_010972528.1, forward strand.
ATCTTGTGATTAAAATGTTTGGAGATTTCTGTGGAGGAAAACTATTATCCAAGTAGATCAACCCATCACAAATTTCTTTTCATCAAAAGAGGTTTTGTCTTCTTTTGTCTCAGCACCCTTGCCAAAAGAATTGGCTCCACTCCCAGCTTTTGTTAAATGCTATCTTCTATTTGGGACTTTTGACTCCTTCCCGCTTCCGATCATCACATCCTGGAAAGCCCAGTTCAAAACCTTTTTATTTATTTAAATACTTCTTAAGTAGATTTCTCATTCCAGCCATTTCTCTTCAAGAAAATGCTGGAAATTGTTAAGTTTTACCTTACTGGAAGCATGTCAATGTTTCTAAAGAACATTTATATGAAATGAAGGGTTTAGTATCAAAAACTGAAAAGCAGTGAAATGCAGAAAGTGTGATTTTGGAAGTTTTTGTGGTTTTAGTCTTCTTCTCATGCTTTATGTCTGATATCCTGTAATGAAAGTTCATGTACATAACATGGGAACACCCAATGCTCCCTGTGAACAGTAGCAAAAGAAGTATACCACACAAAAATTCTGACACAACTTACAGGCTCATGTTCCAAAAGAAGAAGGCTCACAACAATAATGTTTATATCACTTCCAATTGTTCCATCTTTAAATAGACTAGAGACCTGCAACAATTATTGAAGAGGAAATATCACCTACATGTATAATATTTTTTTTAATAGACTAAACATATGTATTGAGTTATTGCATTGGGCATCAATTTTCAGTACAAATTAATGGAGTTATATACCTTATAGGATTAATCCAAAAGAGCTTAACCCAGAAGAATTATGCCCCAAACCACTACACTTATTCAAAAAACTTGAAAACCTTCTATTGTTTTCAGTGGGCTTTGTTCTGTCCTTGGTCTCCTGGATCAAGTGTAATCGAGTTCAAAGTTCAAGTTTTATAGTACTAAACTAAAGAGCAAAGCCACAAAGGAAAACATATTTCTAGTTAATTATTTTTCTCAAAATAAATTTGTGCTTTCCTAAATAAATTTTTGTTTCAAGGAGAGACATCAGAAAAAACAGACCAAGATTCAGGATACTAAATGAAACGAAAGTTTCAATTTCAGAGTATCTGCCTTTTTTGTACTACACAAAAAGTATTTTAAAATTTAACATCTAAAATATTTCCCCCCCCCTTTTTTTTTTACCCTACAGTACTGTTGCCAGAGCTGTGATTATCAAGGTGTGTATTTTTAAAGAGCATTTTGATGTAAATAATACATTAGATGAGGCTTGAAGAAAGGCTTGTGTAAGGTGCCCCTGCTCTTTTTGGTGTCACTTCTTGTCTAATGAAATATCCTACTCTGACATAACAATATTCCACAAGGAAAACATACTTTAGTTACACCACACCTTACCATATTCATAACTGTTAAGATGTACGTTGTTACATTTTCCTTGCCATGTTTCTCCAACATTCTTTTATCTGCCACAACAAGGGTTTCAACATTTAGACTTCCATTTTTCTGAATTTTAGCAGATGATCTTTTGAACCTTGCAGAAGTCCCATATTCATCTGAGCGAATGTAGGTCTCTTCTGTGGGTGGCTTAGGTGCATCTAAAAGGAAATAAAACTCAGTTTTGGAAAAGGTTCAGATCACCCATGAACAGTTTCATTGGAAGAACTATCACAGGTTTAGAGCCTTAGATTATTTTTATAGCATGTGATTTAATACTTATGGCTAAGTTCTTGTATATTTATCAAAAAAGACCTGATTCATTCCTGAGGGAAGGATGGCTACAGGGAGAGAAGAAAATGGGAGAACCACATTCGCATGCAATAAGCAGTTTAAAACAGGGAATTAATCTAATAAAATGGTAGCATCTGTGGCAAAAAATACACAGAGAATTTTTAACAGAATTTCTACATTTTTCCTGTCCTTTTGATAACTTGCTGAGGTGTTTGGCATGTGCTACTTACATAGCAGTTGGTAAAAAAATCTTTTCCACAACAGATGTCCACCGTCAGTACAGAAAGCAGACACACACCACAAGTAAAATCCCTGCCAGCCTGCTATTGTGATTGACATTAGCCTTCTATGCAAATTTGCCACTGAGATTATTCCTGCTGGGAAAATATTTATTTAGTATAGGGAAATGTCAGGCAACAGCAAGGAGGCCTAGACAACAGGATATGCGCAGCCAGCCCACAGCCCAATGCCAGGGTGCACTTTTCCCCTCTGCACTTGTGTAGCATGGTCAATGGCATGGTTAGAGAATGGTCTCTACTCCATTTCTTCAGAGAGATGGAAAATGGGAAAAGAAATCTATGTCCTACACCCTATAATGCTCCTGTTATTCATAGCTTCTTTTGTATAAACCTACACTGCCTTTGCATCAAGAATTAAGTCGAAAGCCACTTTAACATACTCTTTGGATAACAATAGGTTTTTTTTTGACACAGGATGTAGCACGACACAAGTGAGGGAGCCTCAGGTAATTAAAAAAATCCTGCCTGTGCCACATCAAAAAGTTATTCCAACAACAGAGCCAAAACAGATGCTACTTCCTTCCATGCCAAGCTGGGAAATCAAGAATACCATAGAATGCACAACAGTGGTCTGCTTTCAAGAACTAAGTCACTCTGAACTATATTTAACGTTGCAAGTGACTATGCTAATAAGATTTTAAAATGTATCACTCATAAACAATTGTCCTTTACAAGCTCAAGGAACTTTCCTGTTCTGGAAGCACGTCAAGACATGAAGACATGCCTCAACCAAGAGTGAAGTTTTTCAGTTCAAGGCACATCAGTTTCCATGTACTATTTTGAAGGCAATACAGCTTCAAGGCATTTGACTCCTAAATCCATGAGCAGTGGAGTTTTGCTCTTGAATTAACTTCACTGCTATTAATAAAACCTAAGCAGCAGCAATGTTTCAAGCATGATTTGCTAACTACTGTCCAGTTAATGCTCAAGATCTAAAAACATTTAGATTGTGAAGAAGAGTTTGAAAGATGAATAACTGGTTTCTCTAGTGCTTAAAAATTGCCAGTATATGAAATTTTAAAAGATGCCGAGTGGGACAAGCTACTTCTACGACACTAAAAGTGGCAGTGTGCTCTTCCCTCTTACTGTTCAGCAAGTTCAGATTAATTCTTAGGTTAGGATGAATTAACCTTGACTAGGCAGTGTTAATGGCAGAGGACTGCCTTCCGTATGACTGCATTCTGAATGCCTTTGTTCATTCAAGCTGAAATTTTCTATTCTAGGTGACCAGATTGGATTTTGCTGAAAATTTCAAACTGATGTGACTCCAGATCTCAGAACAAGACCAGGAAAACAACATAAAAGCTAACATGAAAGAAAAAGAAAAAGGAAAAATAAAGAAACGAAGAAGAAGTAAAAAGTCCCAAATACTCATAGAAGGTATGTTGCCTTTACTGGAGTGATATGTTTTCTTCTACATCCTATATTTGCCCCTACTCAAACAATCACATGTGATTTTATTTGTAGGACTGCATTCATTCACTGAACATGAGATCAACTTGTTTTATAGATTAACCAAGGCTGGGTATGGAAATAGGTTGTTATTTTTCAGAACTCCTCCTTACACTCTCTCAGAAGGTTACAGGTATGTACTGCATGAAGTGAAAGACCGCAGGATGTGAAAAGAAAGAGTTTCATGGTTAAAGTAATTAAATGCAATCTTGCTTAATCAGATCCTAACAGTGTGTCTGACACCAAGTTCCTAGAGCAATGATGGGTAAATCACTTACATTAAACTCATCACAGTTGGATGCTAATTGCATGTTCTTCATTTAACATAAACCCAGCTTGAATATGCAGCTAAGAACTCATAGCTGTAACTGAAATTATTGAATATATAGATACACATATACAATTACAGTCTTTTAATAAGATAAATCTTTTAAACAAAAACTCAGTTTATCGATTTGGTACCCAGAAGCAATGGTTATTTTTGACCTCTCCTGTGTCTGTGAGTCCCATTTGTAAGACAAGAATAATGATAATATCTTCTCACATCCCAGGAGGTTATGAAAATACAGTGTTCAAAATGCACTCATTTATTATAGGGATAAGCACCATGTAAAAGCTCAAGGACATGAATAATTCTGAATTTGGACAAACAGTCACAGGGGGTACAGTAAGTAAGGCACAAGACCACAGTGGACAATGCAAATAAAATAAAACACTGTAGAGCATATGCGCTAACTTAGCACCATTACCCTCTGCTCTGAAGCAGGCAGCAGGAAAACCAGACAGGAGGGAAAGGGAGTATGCAATGAGGTAGTTTTGAACTGCATCAGAACGCCAATGTTTACAGGCTGAATCATCAGCTTGTGCATCTGGCATTTGAGGTCTAGCTTTCAAATCTAGGGAGAAGGATTTCTGAAGAAGCAGACAATTTTTAATAAGCAGTTTTCAGGCCTCAGATAGGCCTCAGTCTCAGACAACCACCTTTTCCACTACCTACTTTCTCATTCCTTCCCTTCTATTTGTTTTCTCTTTCTTACACACCTTTTGGAAAAGGAACCTGCTCATTTTCTCAGAACTCAGGTAGGAAGTTGGAAGAATATAACTGGACTGAGACAATGTTTTCAATAATGTGTGCAGTCCTGGAGACCCTCATTAAGAACCTCAGCTAAGAAGCAGATCAGCTTTCAAAAAGAATCAACTGAATGCTGTAAGTACAGATATAGGGTCCAAGCAGGCTCTAAAATATTCTGCAATTTGAGGGCCTAATGAAGGACTCAGACTAGACCTTGGCAGGATAATATATTCCAACATGTTTTTTAAGAGGTGGCTCCAAAATCTTATTTAAACAATTTACATGGGATGTTCTTTTTGAAGTTCTCAGTTGCTGAAAATTTCATTATCAGATGGTGAGTTCTGAAAGACTTATTCTCTATCCTCTCAGAAATTAATGATTTGGAAGACTTTTTCTCCATCTTCAAGCCTAATTAGTTATATATCCCTAAAGTAACAGAGAGCAGTTCAGGGACTTGGCATCCATCCCTGTGCAGAATTGCTTACTGAAAACTATGTCAATGTAAAAAAAAAATCAGGCAAGGGATCTTTTAATCTAGGTAGAGAATAAGAAAACTAAACAGTGATTCTGATGGCTTATTAAAACAGATGATGACATCAATTTAAAGGAATAATCAAGTTTCTCATACCTATTTCACTTTAGAAAGGTATAACTTAAAATTATTATGTCTCCATCACAAAGGTGACAGTGAACCACACCTCAGAATCACCATACAGTCTCTAAGAGCCACTACCTCAAACAAGGAGAGAAAGTTTCCTTACATACATTTCTTGCGACGTCCACAAAAATGTTGCTTTTGAAACCTTCCATGGTGGTAACCATTCGCTTGAGCATGATACTTGTGGGAAGTGTGAATTCTGTGATGACCAAAAGAAAAGTATTTGGGATTGGACTCTACTGTGTACCGGTGCACCTTCTCTTCTGCAGTTCGTTTATATAATACATGAGGATGGTGTCCAGCAGGTGATGTGTAGTTGTGCTCCTGTGCTAGCTGCTGAGGTAATGGAGATATAAGGAACTCGATCTTCCGTGTCCTTATCAAACCTGACTAAAAAAAGAAACAGCACCACAAATTAGAAAAAAGACTGTCAAGGTTCACAGCTGGAACATGCTAGCTCTTAAAGTGATATCCCTTCAAAGCCTAGACAGATTGAAATGTGCTCCTCTAAATTAGATTTATTCCACATATAATCTAGATAGTCTTTCCAATTAAAGTATGCATTGTTTCACTTTGGAGATGACCATGTTTCACATTTGGTAACACACAAGACAAGAATGTTGTGGGATTGGCAGCATAGCACCTGCACACAGTACCATGAATAATCTCGTATACAATATTAATCCATTCTTCACAATATAGATTTGTATGTGTGTTTGTGTACAGGATATACAGTCTCACATAAAAAGAAAATGCTTTTGGAAAATGCAACTTCTGATAAATGCAAACATTAGTAAAACAAAATATTTGAACTACGATTCAGGGTTTTTTCAGAACAAGGTATTACCAGACAGGAATCCCATACTTAAGGTTACTCTAAGTAGAAATGTAAGCACATTATAGTACAGCAGCACAAAGTGGAAGCATCTGAACATTTTAGTACTATCATTCAGTAATCAACTCCCCGCAATTTAATCATCATAAATGCAGTTTTAAATTTATGCCCTCTTACAAGAGAACACTGATCAGTGAAAGCAAGTATGTGATTGTTTTCCTTCTTGGATCCCTGAAAGACAAGTAAGTATGGGAAAACTACACTGTAGTTTTCACATAGTATCTGTGCATAAAACTGCACATGTGATGAAGTGTTTCCAGGATCAGGGCCAGGGAAATGTGGGTGGCACTGAGGAAGTATTTCCATGCAGCTCATTAATCAGTTATGATTTTATTTCATTTCTTGGTTTTGTAAAACATGTTGTAATAAACACTCCTTTTTACCAAGTCAAAAACCAAGAAGAAGTTTCATCAGGTAATTCTATTACATTATATACATAATACTAGATACAGATTTTTGGTTTGGATCAGTGAGGCTCTACCATGTGCCAACACCCTCCTGCCAAAATTGACATCCCACGAGGACTACATATCTCTTATGCTTCAGAAAAGTATGTGCAGACAAAAAAATGTCAATTGCGAACCATCTTGCCTGACATCTTAAGTCCTCCCAGATCATGATTCCACCTCCTTCCTCAAAAAGTATTCTTTGACAATGCACATATTAGACATGTATCACCTATTCCCTTCTGAAATGGATGCTTTTCTTCAGCCTAACCTCCTAGAACCAGAATGCCAAGGGTATCAGAAGGAGAGCAGTTTGAATGCCTAATGTAAGCAATGTATTTCTTAAGGATTTGTGGAATTTTCTGCACTTTCAGAACTGTTTCCCATGAGGAAAACTCAACAGAAAATGAAAAGCAAGGGAAAATAGCAAGTTACATATGAAATCTTCACAGCTTTAACTGTTTACTAAGCTAATGCTAAAATTGACTTTAAGTCTATTCCAGCTGAAAAGTTTTATCAGAGATACACAGGTCCTCAACAGTCTAGTCATACACTATGGCCTTTTCATGGAAATTCACTTTGGTCTTTCCAAATCAAAGGTAGCTTCACAGTACTCCCCAATATAAGCATCCTTCATGGGGGCCTAATAATAGCTCTCAAAAAATCATACTGTAATCTTGATTTTGACAATAGAAAAGATTCCATATTATGAACTCAGAGGGTCTCATTGCCTCCTGAAAAATAATATGAAAACAAACATAGATGATATTCTGATTAACAATTTGCCCCCTCTCCTTTCTTCAGCACAAATTCATAATTACGTATCTCAGCCTATATCTACTTAACATTCTAAATGAAGGTTAAAATTGCCACTGTCAATAAGAGACAGGCTTTAAATAATTGACAAGAATTTAACTTCCCTGCTTACTGCAGTAAGTTGGCATATTTCAAATGTCAAATCACATTCGGTCATGACAAAGTACTTTCCTGTAGGGAAGAAGACTAATATTTTAATCCTTATGATGTGTGTCATCACACAATTTAAAAGTGGTTCTGAGAGGCAACCTTTATCTACTAGAGTGCACTGATAATTGGGCACTGCTAAATGATTTTTTTTTTTCAGCTGGAAGACAGAAATGTAGTGAATCTGGTTTTTATTTCCACATTTTAAAGGTTTCCACATCTGAAATTATTCCTGCAGGATTCATTTTGTAAATGATTCAAACCATATGGAACAAAGGGGTTTCTACATTTTCCTGTAAGAAACTGTCCCTGATGTACACCAAGTTTCAGCCCCAAATGTAATTTCTAAATTTAACATTATACGGGTGGATTGAGAATTTGGGGCCCTGCACTGCATGTATATTGCTGCCCCTTTACATAGGTTGTAGCTGACTGAGTGCCTTACAAACATAGTCACTTTTTTTCCAGCAGAAATGACCCTAAATCTCCAATAAGACTTCTTTCCTTTGGGTTTTACATCAGACACATCCTCCAAATTGAAAAATGTTGTGTGAATGAAAGATACCTTCTTTTTGATAACATCTAGTTTTATGAAGTTGTCGAGAAGAAAGGGGAAGTGCTACAGAGCAGTCTGGACACTCATTCAATCACAAAACATTTTCCATTTCTTCCAGGTATGGGATGGTTTCAACGATCCATATTAAAATAATCTCTTTGGTAATTCCAGAGTAATGCTGAGAATGCTGACCTGGCTTCTGACAGAGATGCAGTCCTCTAGATTGCTGCAAAGGGGGCAATTGTGCAATAACTGCCAGATACTTCTCTTGGAGGTTCTTGAATTTTAGCCTTTAGGTAAAGCAAAGTGGCCTATGGCTATGGTCATGTTGCCTGGAAAATATGCCAGCTGAGAAATGCCAGAGCACAGAGGCAGGATACTAGCACAGAATCATCTTTTCTAACTTTACACTGCCAAGGAATTCCAGTTTCTTGAAGGCCAGATTTTGGCTAGTCTGTACTCCTGGGCAGTGTAAGTGTTAAAAAAAAAAAAGCGTTCCTGGGAAATTTTGCTACAAATACATGAAACGTCTATCTAATTGTGAGTTAGATGCAATATGTTTATCCAGCTCAAATACTTCAGTAGATGAACAAATACTGTCAAAACTGTCATGGAAATTTATGCATTAGGTTTCCTATTGGCAGCATAGCTTTAAGTATACACATGATTTTCCTTGAATCAGAACTCAGTGACTTTTTTCCATTAACTTTGATGGGTTTGGGACCCAACAAGGAGAGGGTCAGATAGGTCAAAACTCCATTTTTATACCAGATTCTCTGCAATTATAACACCATGAGAGGAAGGAGGATGACAAAATCTAACATTCTTACTAAGTCTAGACAACACAGCTTGAAAAAGACCAGTGACTCCTGTCTATTCCCTCTCTCTCTCACTGTGGCTATCACTAATAATAGCAGTAATTGTGAGAATATGGTGGGAAGGAAAACCCAAGAGATTGCTCATTTGGAATTTGCTGTTCTCTTGTTCTTCCCTCACAACACATATTTGCTATTCTTCTGTAAGGGATATTCCATGCCATTGGAAAGTAAACAGAAAGACATACGTTGATCTGTGTGGTTAGCAAATAAATCTGAATCAATAAATTAGAGGAACTTGCAGTTTGTTTGCACAAAAGTTGAGAAGAGATGAGAAGGCAACATTCCTCCCACTTGTTATTTGTTATGAAATGTTTGCTTAGCTCTGGGCTAAAAGAATTTTCAGATCCAATACATCTTTGTGAAATTCCTCAGTATTAGGGTGTTATCACCAAGGTAAGGCACTTGTTCTGTTTTCTTGGTGTGTTTCAAAAGGAGGAAGAATCTCAAAATGAAATTTGGACAAGGGAAATGATATTAAAATATCGGCTTCAAGATTTTTTTTCATTGAAGTTAGATGATAAACTGAAAAATAAGGAGAATTTTTTAAACCACTGAAAGTTCATCTTAGCTATACAAAACCAGGTAAATCTTCCATTGATTTTAGACTCACATGGAATAGTTTTGAGAGTCACATGCTAACATATCTGTTTCTAACAGGTCTCATTGGCCTCTTACTGGAACAGCACAAAGGCTGCTCCCATTTGTCTCCCCCTGTGTTCTTAGACTCTGAGTGAAGCCTTTGGCTGCTTACCAGTCTGTAAACCTAATTCATCTTGAGGTTTCAGCATCTCCAAAGAACAGACCCTCCATAAAAAACAGAGCAGTGACAGTGAGTGAAGGATTTTCAGAACTTATATTTCGTGCCTATAATTTAACAAAGCTAAATTCTGAGATAATAAGACAAACCCTTACTCTAAACTAGAAGAGCCTGATGGCTGTGGGTTCTCTGTTTGCATACAAGGCATTTTCATTACACGCAAATTAAAGGCAATAGCTTGGCCATATGCATATTAAGGTTACAGGATTTTCATAAACCAGATGCAAATAATGAGGTAAGAAGCATAATGACATGAAACTGAGAATTAAGACGTATGAATAAATTAAGTACAATGTCTCTGCTAAACATAACTACTTAATACTGACGCAAAGTTAAATTACCATTTGTACGAAGACAGGCGTATCTCAAGTAAATAAAGTGCTAAAAAGTTTGCATATATTGTCTAAGGAATACTACTTATATCCAGAATGCTTTATTCAGTGCTATAAGCATATACATAAAATTAGGTGTTAAAAAACCACTATGTCTTAACTGAGAGCAGCTAAAGCAACAGCCAAAGAAATCAATGAAATCTATACCATTAGATGAATGTGCATGTACTCAAGATGAAAACTGTCTCAAAAGGAAGAGTTAAATGTCATTTCACACCCATTAAAATAGTTCCAAATATTCATGCAAAGTTTTAAAAGACTTGACAAAAGATCAACTGAAATCGGCATAAAGCTTTCCATAGACTTCAGTGGACATTGATCCAAGACTTCTGTTGTGTTATTTCCCAACTTTCCAGCTCCTAAAAAACACAAATCATTGATTCAAACACATCTTAAGATGAGTTACAGCACGTAAAGTACAGAGACATAAAGTACAGTTTTTAGTTCTACTTAAATTAACATATAAATTAAGAACTTCCTTGAAATATAAAGAATAATAAGAATAGATGTCCTAAGAACTATGGTTGCTGGTTATTTAAAATTATCTGAGGTCAAAGATGCCTATATATCTAGTATTCACATCATAATATTGTTGGGACCTTCTCATGTCACAGCATATTGCAGTCTTTTCTCATTCACTTTGGAGTGAAAACTCATGAAATTATCTTAGCTACAGTTCATTTTAATCAAAGCCAAACTCTTATTTTCTGCCCTGATGCTCTGCTAAGTCTCTGGCACTTTGGCACCACAAAGGAAACAAAAAAACACCTATCTCTGCCACCAAAGAATTCCCTTGCTGGAGGAGAGACTCCCCTAGCTCAGATGTCCCACCTGTGGGTTTGTCTGCCAGATCGTTTCCCATACTGGAATAATGAGCATCTTAGGAGCAGAAAAGAGGGTACAATGGAGATCCAAGGAACATGAAGCTATTCATACAACTTAGAGCTACCTGACAACAGCCAGAAGTTGCGTTTGGGCCCAGACTGGCCCCTAAAATTGGGCAGATGGCAATTTTCAAATACCAACATACTGCACTGTGTGCTAGAAGAAGGGAGAGGTCTCCCCATGACTCCTGTACATCTGCTCAGATTCCACCACAGACTGATGAGGCCCTTCCCTCATGTTTTATAAGCGGATAACAGTAGTCCCTTCATGAAGTATAGAAATGATCTTCACGTTTGCGATCAGCCCTCCATTCATTCTGCACATGCTCCAAGGCAGCTGGTGGCAAGCCAGCTCAAACTAGAAGCAATGTAGCTGCTAAGAGTCTGGGTTATTAGCTCAAGCACAGCATAACATTTATGTGTCTACATGGTATTTTGTAATATCTAGTTCATGGCCAGCAGCTTGGAGAACAGTGACAGCGATTTCAGATCCATTTCAATTGCGTACTCAGAGAAACCCATGTGGAGATGGCAGTCCCCTGTGCATATACCAGCAGCCTGATACAAAATCCTGTCAAGACAGCAGGAAAAGTGCCAGCTGTTTAGAATGGGCTTTGGGTCAAGTCTCAAAAATGGGGTAAAGATACAGTTTTCTCACACATGCCAAGGAATCCCAGGAAGACTAATGTCCTGTTAAGTTTGCTAACATTCATCTTACGGACTCCTCTTTCCTCCAAAGCAAGGATATTCAACCAGTACTAGCACAAGGCTGTTCAAAGCAATCCTGCATCAGGTAAGCAGTTTAAATAAATTATTGTTTCTTTAGAGAATGTGTAATGAAGTAGACTCACCACTTGGGATGGGTTAAGTTGGTAGTCTGAAAAATATGTGAGACTATAACCTTACTACAATCATAAGCAAAACTACTTCCAAGAATTATAGCCAGCAGTAGAGTACAGCCTGACCTGGAATTGTAGATACCCGATATCACTAACTGACTTTCTGAGAGATGGGTTATTGAGCACCTCTCACGTTGGGGTCAAAATGGCAATGCTCTGGAAAATATAATCAAAATGAGCAAATTAAGATGTGAAATTAGGTAGAAAAAAATGACAAGCAACTTATCTGGCAAAGCAGAAAGAAAGAGCCGAACTGCAGAAAGTGTTGCTGAGGTGAAAGATATCTTTACCCTTGGGAAGCATCATGAGCAAACAGCCAAACCAATGGCAGTAAATCATGGTAATTAAAGAAGTTCATTCCCTCACCGCTATGACCTACAGCCCCTTTTCTGGGTGGTAACTGCAAAGGGACAGCAGCAGCTAACAGAGCTGAGGCGTATTTTGCCTCCATATGCTGTTTCTGTCCCCCTCAGAAGGGCACTTCACACAGATGCGCCCCTGTTACCGAAGCACTGGGTAAATTAAACAAGCTTCTGAGAGACAGTGACAGGGACGGGATCCACGATTCTCCAACAAAAAGTGAAAAGTCTGGACTCTAAACCCATACACACGTTGTTAAATAAATGACTGACTTTTTAAAGAGTGTTAAGCACCCAGGAGCTCCCATTGAGCTGAACATTGTCTCTGCAAGCATTTCCAGAGCGCATTTATACCAATTTGGGAAAGAAAATGTTCTGGGAAACTAGTGAGAATGGACTCTCATGAAGTTTCCAATAATACACATGTATTATTGAAGTCAGAAATCCCACGAGTAAAACCCAGACCATGTTCATTTTTGATCCTATCCCAAACCAGGCAGCACAAAGGCATGTGAACACACTAAATGAAAGAGAGAATTTCAGTTAACTAAACTTTTCCCTAGCTTTTATGTTTGCCAAACAAATTCACCCATCATTCAGAAAAGTATCAAGTCTGTACATGGGCAGTTACTGACGACTACCCCTGAGTCAGGGAAGTACAAATATAATGTTTTATTGGACTGGGTCCTTAGCTGATGAGAATAACCTCAGCAGACCTTTACTGATTTTCACCAGATTGGAATATCTGGCTCTGTACCACAGCAAATGTTTAGGTTAAAGTAATGGACTTTATACACACTAAAATATTTTTATCATGAAAGAAGCATTAGAATCACTGGATGCCTATTCTGACTTGAGAGTTGTACAGCAGATAACATTTTTCTTTAGATTCTGAGTGACTCACAAAAATAACTCAATTTATTCTGTTTTCTAACATAATGTAGATTTCTTGCAAATGTAAAATGTTAAGAGTTCTTAACAATATAGCATTTTATTATCTGAGGATCTGCCAGAAGAAGAGTACTATGTTTAAATTGCCAGTCTGAGTTAGTCATGAAAGACTACTCTGTTTGGTTGCTCGAAAGAAGTACTATGCAGAACATTCAGCAATTATTAAAACAAGGTAACAAAATTGCATGTCTTTAATTATTCCTATATGAACAAAGACAGAGTTATCTCTGAATAGTGCCTTTGTATTTCTGCAGTTGACTGAACTTGTTTAAAACATCTTTATGCAACCCTCTGTCAACATATGGCAAATAAGGAAATATTCTTATTTGTTCCTACACTTAAGGTAATTGAACCAGTCACATTGGTATTTAAATGTATTAAATTGGTATTTATTGCAGGGTAATGAGATATTCTAGAACTAACACAAATTTGATTGCTTTGCCACAGATTAAATACTTGCTTGTCAGTACGTGAGCTCCCTCATTTCTTGTGTTGTTTTTTTTTTAAATGGAAATAGGCATGACAAATGAACAGAAGAAAAATACTAACATAAACTACAGCATTATGACACTAACTATATACTAATAATATTTAAGTGCCAAAGGTTTACCAAGTTGCACTCAAGATCACTTCATTAATGATTCCATTAATAAGGCTCTTTGGCTTGCCATAATAGTTCTGGAAAGCAATTAGCTAAAACCAACAGCTCAAATTTAGGCTTGGTAGCTGTACAAGCACTTTGGTATTGCCTGTTTAAGCAAATCCCTGCAACTGTAAGATAAAATCTAGATATTTTATTAGTTATGACAGTTCTGAAATCCATCATAAAGCAAACAGGAAACAGCACGATTGTTTTATGAATGCATTTATGCTTCACTTTTCCTAAAAAGAGGCAGCCCACTATTTGTCATGTGCTGTCTTACAGTTGGTTAGTTACTTACGGTACGTCAAGAATAACAGAACAACTGACTTCAGAAGGTAGCTTAGTCCCCTAATCTAGCATCCCATGTAACCGAATGGTTAGTTTAAAAGAATCCTTGAAGTGTGAGAGGAGGTGTACCTTTTGGAAATTTTGAGGCGTAGAAAATGCAGCCTTCTGTCCTCTCATTCTGTGTAACAGCACCAAATAAAAGCACCATTTATGTTCCTCTTAAATCTCTGAAACGTGACTTCAAGATGCCTAGATCTTTAACAGATCTTTGGACAGGGCAGAATTTCACCCTAAGGTTGGTTTGCTATGAATTATTCATGCTGCTTGAAGGATTAGGTGCAATGAAAATGTTCTGGCAAGATTCTCCTCCTCCTTTGTGTACAGCTAATCGATTTTATCTGGATGGAATTCAGATGTACTAATATTCTAGGGAAAGTGCATGCCTTCTTAATGGATCTTCTGGTCCTATAGTTGTGATAAAGGCAAACCCAATAAGATTAGGGAATAGTGACACAGAAAATGAAGAGCTTAAAAAAAAGAACTGATGATAGATAACTAAAATGAGTACTTGGAAATTCTTTTCCATAGGTACTTAGCATTAACAGATGCTTGCTTGAGTGTTTCTGATCAGGAACATTCCTCCCTATCAGAAATGCAACTCCAAACATTAAAAGTCATGAATCAGGCCTTGCAGGAAACAACACTATAAATTATGAGATTTTTTAAAATAATGCCGAAGGGCTTTGGTGTTTTATTTTCTTTCTGGTTTCTTGCACCATTTTCAACTGAGTTTTTAAGAGGGTTTTTTACCCTTTATGATCATGTGTACTAGAATCAAACTTGGGGGCCGTTTAGTGAAAATGCAGTTTTTCCTATGATGATGGGACATTAGCAGCTGGACCTTTCAGAAGAACATTTCATACCATTGAGTAAGAGTGGCAGACAAGGCTGAAAGACTCCCTCTCCCTTACAAGATACCCTGTTGAAGTTGCAGACAATAGAGACATTTACCCAATGCACTTGGACACCACATAGGGCTAGCTGATGATGGACCCTTCACTCTGTTCAGAGGTCTTGACTTCACAGTGACTTACTTACACTGGCTGCATCAAAGCCCCAAGGCAAATGCTCTAGACAGTGGCGGTTCACTACCCATACCCACTTTTCTCCGGCGAAGATCCTCCAGATAAAAGCTTCAGCCTGGCAGAGCTGATGCAAATGAATTTGAGGGGGCAGAAGATCTGAGCCTGTCTGACCTGGGATAATTTGCATTCAAACAAAATAAATCCAGCTCAATTCCCATAGCAATTTTACTTTGCTATGAATAGCTCAGGCAGCTCCAGTAACGAGGAGCTCGGGTTACATCTGATTGCCAGCTGTATTGCTTACTAAGAAGTTAGGTCAGTGGTTCCCAACCTTTTAATTTTCCTTGTTGGAGTATACATTGCTATGGATTAGTTACATGAGAGAGTGGTCACAAGGAACTCCGTAGGGAGCAAAGTATCAGCTTTGCTGATATTCCGCATACACAGACATATACATATGTTGAAATATCTACGTGGGAAGGAGAAAGGGAGGGGAACAAAAGAGCTTAGGCCATTAAGGGAATAGAAAACAAGAAGCAAAGATGGCCCAAGAGTGAGAATGTCAGGCTGGCGCCCGAGTTATCTGGATTAAACTCCCAGTTCTTCAGCAATTCAACTTATCTGTTCCTTATTTCTTAGTTTTATAGGCAGGATTTTGTAATCAACCCAGTAAATGCTCAAGAGAGACTTGTGAAGGTTTACATTTGACCCCAGTTGGGTTGTTCTATAAAAATGTCTCCATCTTCCTCACTATAAGCTGCAGCCACAGCGTTCAGGATGTCACTCAGTAGCTTAAGCTGTGATCCAGTGACCAGCTGCACTAAGCACAGAAGGTCACAGCATAGCTAGGTACATGCCACTTAGCAGGGCTCCATGCTGGCAAGTGCCCTGTTCAAAGACACATTCCTCAAACATGGCTCTGCCCATGATCTGTCCCTTGGCACATCACTGGATGGGCTTCTGCTATGTGACCTCACTCACAGGAACAACAACGCTACATGGTATTTGACCCAGAAATATGCAGGCACATTCATTGGAGTCTGAGAAGGTTGATAAGTTTGGTCATAACCAGGAATTCCCTTGCTATAATGCTTTCTATTTTTCACACGCCTATGGAGAAAGTGTGACTACTTAGCATCACCGTGAAAGCAAGAAAGAATAAATTTCATCTTCGCTTCTTTTGCTGTAATCACCTCTTTGAAACAGAACAGCAGCCTAGGTGTGTCTGAATCACATTCTTTTTTTTCCAGGAAATGGCAAATCAGTAACACCTTGAACGCAATTCATACTATTAAACCTGAAATACAGGACATCATCCCAAAGATCCACTGAGTTAAAAGAAGACCTCACCACTTTCTCAGTTTTTCACAACGTTAATAAACCTGTATAATGCCAACTCCATGTAACATTTAGATAACCATACAAACCATACAAATGTCCTTAGCATCCCAATCTTAGTTTACAATGGGCATTTGAATAAGTGAGTTATTTGCTAAGATAAATGTAGTAACTTACATCTATATTCCATGTCATGAAAAAGCCTCATATTTGTAGGCACCATTTACAGCCATGAAACCTGCCTTCGCAATATTATATTGCCAAGTGTACCATGGGTCCAAAGATTCTTTGTTTTCCTGCTTCTAGCCAAATGCTACCCATCGGCACTGCTCAGACATACTGCACTAATCCTTGTCCTGCTTTAAAACTGTGCACACTCATTCACACTCCTCTCTCCCACAAATTAGCCTATGTTTCTATTTTAAGGGAATGATGCACAGAGGTGAGCATGCTATAACTGCTCTGCTGGTGTAACTGTACTGAAATTAAAAGCAGGAAACCTGGGTGGATTTGTTCCAGACTAGAAAAGTTTTTAATACTACTACAAATGAAAGTTTGATGAGAAATAATTTTCAGTACAATTTTCTTACTACAGAAATCTCTGCAGTAGAAATAACTATGATGACATGCAAAAAACTGCCACAAAGAGGTCCTGGTTTGGTACAAAATGAAACGTCATGCCATAACTGTCTTAAAATTGAAACAGTAATACTACCTTAATATTGTC
Source organism: Haliaeetus leucocephalus (assembly GCF_000737465.1). Classification (NCBI taxonomy): domain Eukaryota; kingdom Metazoa; phylum Chordata; class Aves; order Accipitriformes; family Accipitridae; genus Haliaeetus; species Haliaeetus leucocephalus. The sequence continues at coordinate 16,267,358 of NW_010972528.1, forward strand.
CAGATTTTCAGCATAAAGTGAGGTGAATCCATTCTTCAACCCAATACATCAATTTACATCTCCCGACATCCTGTCTACTGACAAGGTCAGAGTACAACATACAAGTCTAAACCAGTATTTGGCGTGTTAACACAACAGTTTTCAGATATTCAGAACCATGTTTGAGTTGTACTTACTGAATAGGCCTGCAGAACTAAACTGGTCATGAAAGGTTACACTGATTTTACTATAAGCAGACTTTAGTATAAGCCTGTGAATTATGTGACTGTTTAGCACGGATGAGTCTTAAGAAAAGTATGAAAAGACATTTACTTACATCTTTTCATTGAAGAAATCAGTTCTATTATACATCTCTGAGAATCAGAAATGAGAACAGAAGCAGCTGAGGAGAGGATGTAAAGGTTCCCATTTCTACAGAGTCCCGCAGAAACTAATCCAAGAAGGGAGGGCTTTGATTGCTGTGTCAGCAAGCACCATTTGCTATGATTTTCAAGCAAGTGAATAGCATTTCTTCATGAAAGCATTTGGACAGTAGTGTTTTCAGTGCACTACCTTAGATATTAGGCTCTCAAAATACAGTCTGTGGAGCACCAAAGATCTAAGTAACCCTGTGATGATCTCTGAGATCTCAGGAAATAGGAAAGATAAAGTGACAAAGGGAGGGTTGTGCCTGAAAGCAACTTTTTCTGTGAGATATTCTTTATATTAAATTGGTCCAAGAAATTTAGAAATCATTGCCACAGATGTTGCCACTATGTTAAACACTATAGGCCTCCTTATTGAAATAAAAATGCAGCAAAGTCAAGGGAGATACAATTATATGGAATTTGTTGACAGCTCAGCATGCTGCAAAGTTATAAAAGGATGATTAAAAAAAAAATCAGCAGAAGATTTAGGAGGCAAAATTTCCTAAGCAGCCTGACCTTCTTTCTGCAATGAATCTACTGAACAGTAGGTTAAGCAAAGGTCAAGTTAAGCATTGGTAAGAAAAAGGTTCAAAGAAAAGGAATGTGCTGTCAAGGTCGCAGAGGCTCTGGGGCATCAAGGAAGTGTGTGAGAGTTACAGACACTTCAATCTCCTATGTAGTTCCTAGTCCTAGGGCCTGAGTGTGCTCTCTGCTCTGTCCTGACACCACAGAACAGAAGACTTGAGTTCACTCCATGCCACACTGCAGCCAGCGGCTGCTCTCTGTGGACTTCAGGCATAACTTGAGAGAAGTGCTGCGCAGCTTAGCTGCTGTTGTGTCTTGAGCCCTTAGAAATCTGGATACACTTGGTGTGCTGAGAAGTGCTGTATGAGTCAAGTAAGTAGTGCGTCAAAGCCCACAAACTCCCATAAACAAGAGATAATTTGCCTACTTTCATAGGCAAGAATTAGAAAAGTGAACGTGAAAAGTGAAAAATGTGGTCCTCCCATTCTGAGTCTCTCTGAAGCTCCGTGTCACTTGCACAGCCACTGATTTATAATTCTCAGATTATAACTTCTCTGCTAGAGCCAATCCTCAAGCCCCTGTACCTCACATTAGTGTATCCCTGACTTTTCCCCAAACTAATCTGGCTGCTCAGTGGCCACTAAAAGGGCACTGCCTGCCAAAAGACTACTGCCATGAAAGTAGTCAAGCCCTATTTGTGGCTACACATTTTCCTACATAAGATTATATGTGCTTCCAGGAGTTAAAGTGCAATCATGCCACTTCTCTGTGTGAATTTGCCCAGCTTAATGTGCCATGACTGAAGATGTGACTGTTCGTGCAATCCATCTGGATCATCAGTCATTTACTCCACCTTTCTTCTTTCCAGGTGGTAACGTAAACAGAGGAAAAGCCAGAAGGACCTCTTGTTGCGAAACATTTCCTCTCTTCACAGCATGTTACACTATACACTCCTCCCACAGCATAAAACCAGCAGTGTTAATGTGCTATGGAAGTAAATTAGTCACAAACAGCACCATAGGGAACTTAAATATTTTGAATGTATACCATATAATCAGGAAATGCCCACCCTCTTTATCTGTCAGGAACAAGGAAATTGAAAGCTTTGTAATCTTAAACTGCCCATCAGTAGCTATGAATCAATCAAACATCTTGCTGTGGAGAGCTAGCATGCACAAGAACGCTGGTAAGATAAGAGAGGGTTTAAACTACACTCCCCATCCTGTTGGAATAGTTTCAGCCCAAGATTCCACATTTGATCACTGCCTGTCCAGGGCTCCTCTTTATACGCCTCCACCGAATCCCTCGAAAAGACTAGAATGGGACACTGAACTTTCATAGTTTTTCAAATTATTTATACTATTACTAATTCTCACAAATTTCACCAATCCAAAATAAATTTGATTTTTTTTCAAGAGTAAATAAATTTTATAAGATAATTTACAGACTTAGGGTGACTTATTCTTTTAACATATAATGATAGAAGTCATGCAAGACTGATATACATCCTCTACATTATCAGTTTTTGCAATAACCCTACATCCATCATCCACTTACTACAAAAATCAGAGACAAATCACATCAACCTTCTCTTTAAAATTTAAGTCCCTTCCTGGAAGAAACACAAAGGTGTTTATTTAAATGATAATTACTATTTTGCTAGCACATAATATAGTTATTGAATGGCAGAAGACATAACAGTTGTAAAGAACATCACCTCATGCAACTTTACAGAAATACAAATATATTAATATTTCACAGACAATGGACACTGAATTGCACTGTCCTTTGTAAAATCAAGTTTAAAGGATTGGCACCAATTCAGTGCATTGGTATAGAGATGTATGTGTGTATATATATAAATTTACCTTCTTTATTATTGGCAAGTAAAATGCAAAAAGTCAGGTCCAGAGGCTAAGCTGTCATTAAGGGCATGTGGCATATCCATGGAGGTGTTTTGGAGCACATGGGCACTATTCAGAGCAGGCTGATGGTGAGCAGGAAACATAGCCCCATGGGGAAATGCTCCACATCTTCTTCTGTTAAACCTAACACAGAAGTAGGGCTGTGGAGGTAGAGTGAACATTGCTATGCACAAATGCTAGTTTGCAGAAGACAGACCTTCATTCTGGGTGAATAACATTTCCTTCTGTTTTGTTTCTCACATTAGAGCGTGTTCCTGACTTCCCCAAACTAATCTTTAAAATGATTAAATAAATCATGTGAACAGCCACAACAAAAAAAATATACTATTCCCTCAGCCCTCAAGCTATTTCCAATTAATTTAGTGTCGTGGTGTTATTCTGTGCACCAGAAAGCTAGTTTTCAAGAAATGTTTGGAAAATGACAACAAAAATAAACTTCTCGTGGCACTATAACCCAAAAGCTGAGAACCTGTAAATAGAACTGGTGCAATATTCACAGGCCAAGACCGAAGTCTGGCACATTTTTGTTCCCAGTTTCAACTGTCTATGGTAATCTATCAGCCTTTCTTTCTGATTCAGCTTTTGGTCCAAATTGTCCTTTCGTTGGTATTATTTCATCTGTCGCACAGGCTGATGCAGAAAGCAAGCCTTTGTCACCCTACCATTAGTCTGATGTTCAGTGACACATGGCACCAACTGTATGCTGTTCTGTCATGGCTCCCACCATATTTGGGTTCATGGATGGTCTTCATTAAGTGAGACCCGCAGGACTCTCTGTGCCTCAGGCAGTTAAAATGACCACCCAGGACTCAATGGTAAGACAGAGGAATCACAGGAATCAGAGGAATCAATTAACTATTTCTGTAACAGACTACATGTTCTCCTCTCTACAGTTATTTGGCTCTCTTGTCAAGAGCAGATGAATGAGGTCTTGCGTCCCACAGGTGTTCCCAGAATGACAAGTGATAATACCCTTGCACATTTTTGTAGATCAAAAACTGTGAAGTCCATCTCCTGTCTAATAAGGTAAACAAGGCTCAAACGCTACTTGCCTCTTTTACTCCCAATGCCAGGCTTGACTTTATCAGGACCTGACTGGGATTAGGGCAAGTAACCTCTTTACATTTACTCTTGACTTCATATTTTTTGGTGGCTATTGTGCTTCCTTTACTCCGTCATTGTTGTAATACTCTGGCAGCATAGCAGAATGAAAACACTGGGCATTAGTACACCGAAATGTATCTGGCAAGTGCAAGCACCAGACACCAAGCATTTCAGTGCATCTTCTAGCAGCAGTAGCAGCAGCTGGTTCTCTGGGAAACTGCCTGAACTCCTCCCTCATTTCACTCCTGGCTGTTACTAGTCCAAGTGGTCCATGAGAACAGCATAAGCTCAGTCCGCAGATGGGTTTCTTTGCCCTGCAAGTAGGCCGTTTTCCTCCATCTCACTTCTGATTCAGTGAAATCTGATTATACAGCACCACTTTGGATTATTTACAAGATATGTTTTGGGGTCTGCCAGTAGAAATGGATATGTTTCACTTTCTTGATGAGCCAGTGGTACCTTCCATTTGCAAAATGTCTTTCTAAATCAAATTGTAATTGTAGTAATGTTTCCCAAAGAAATGGTGTGTATCTTGACTCAAGGGCCAAGATGATGTAGAGAGGAAGAAAACAAAACTCTCCCGAGGCCAGGTTCTGATCCAAAGCAGTCAGCATAAAACTTTTTACTCACTACAAGCTTTAGGTGAAGCCCATAAACCAGCAAATACCTGTCTATGAAAGTGGAAGATACTGTGCTGCAGGAATCAGTAGACATCAGCTGCTCACTTGTGTCTCAGCCTGGAAATTGTTCTTCTTCCGCCCCTTTGCTCAAGCTTTTGCTGCTAGAGGCAGGTTAACAATCTGACCATCAGTACATGATGCTAGGAGTGCAGAAAATAGCCATATGGCCTTCAGCATGGCTTCTAGCATGAAGAGAAGCCAGCAAACAGAGAAAAAAACCTGGAGGCTGGAGATACTGTTGTGGTAGACTGGTCTCTACAGTGATTTCATAGACATCTATTGCAAACAATGTAACACAGAGCAGACTATAAGGAATGATCCTTTTTCAGAAAAAGTAGCAAAAAAGGGGAAAAGTGACAGAAGCATTTTTCTTGTCCACAGTGGGCTGCAAAAAAATTCATCTTGGCCCTAGGCCAAGATCAGTATCTTAATCTTTAATTTATACTTGCATCTAACAAAACAAATAGCATAACTTTCTGTCAAATGTTAATAACAAGTGAAACTGGGTAGCCACATTTTTAGAAAAATTTAAACTTTCTTCTCCAGGACTGTGTTATAGCATTTATACCTATCCCTTACCATGACCAGCTTATACTTTAATTACAATATTAACTTGAAGTATTTCTTGAGGTTCAGTCTAGCCTAATTTTAAGACTTACTGTTTTGATGACTTCTTCCTAAAAAAGGAATGAGTGTGTGGCATAAGACAAGCCTGCTCAAGATAGAATTATTTTTAAATGCTCACTCTTTTCACTGAAGTGTGATAATTTGCATGAAAAAAAAAGCAAATCTGCTTTTAATTTCATGATTTAAAAAAACCTAATCATATTCTGGTGTTATATAAATTCTATATCTCATGGTAAAGAAACTGCAGATCTGAAGAGTAATCTGTTTCGTTAGTTTGTGTATTCTGCCACAGAATATAATATTACATTCTTAAATTAGTTGGAAGCCACACTGTGCTGCAGAGTATAAAAACAAAAGTGAGGGCTCAAGCTAGGTCAAGCATATTTTGTATAGGTCCATTAAAAATCTCATGCCATTAATATTAATAAAGATGTTGAGACACAAAAGTCCTTCAATTAACATATATTAGGCAGGCAGGCACAAGCATTCAAGTGATCCCGCTGTGAACAGCAAGAATCCAGTCCTCAAAGAATAAAGCCATGAGTGTGCTGTGTACATAGTGGGGCAGCTAGAAATGCTAATGCCACAGAAGAGTGAAAAGGCAACGCCCTATTGTCTGTGCAAGTAAATATCACTTTATTGCCTCAGCTTCCTCTTCTATTAAGCAGGTTTGTGCTGGGCCTTGTTATTCCAGTAAGAATAACTTCAAGACCTATTATCTTTGTCATCAGACTTTTTTCTTTTACTACTTTTTGGCAGGAACTAGCTGGGCAGCCACATATGAGATTCAGAAAAAGGACATTCATCTGACTGTACAACTTGTTTGTAGATTTCCCTAGCTTATGAACTAACATTGTAAAAAAGAAATTAACTTTCACGTTCCAGAAATTACTCTGGACAATAATGGTTCCCACGGTACTGCGCTTCAACCATCAAGACTCATTCACTTGCATATGACCTGATTATTTGACATTTCTTCACCCTCATTCTTAGTGACTTCCGAGCATGATAAACAATAAAAGGTTACTGATGTCAACCTATTATGAGCCAGGATGCTGTTCTCATCTAACACACAGTAAAGCCAGTACTGAAGCTTAATTAATACATGTTTGTAAATTCTGCTGAGCTGCAAGGCATTATGATTTCAGGTTTCTTCTGTAAATGTTTACCTCGAAGCTTTAGTCAATGCTCTACTGTCTGAACCAAAGATAAGTTCTGCTTCCATCAGCTATTCACATAGCTGGTCAAATCACTGTCAAAGCAAATCAATAGGAAATTCCTTTAGCATACTGTAATTTATGGTAGACCTGCAGCAACAGAATTGGGATTACAACGGGATAAGAAAAGGCAAGAAAGAACCAACATTTCTGCTCCCACTGACATGATCAAAAAGACAGAGGAAAACCTTGTTTGTAATGTAATTATCCATTAAAATTCAATTCAGATACCATTTAAGGGCTAGTCAAAGCCTTCCTAACACAAAATGAGTGGTTTTGAGTAAAAAAGATACTGAAGTCTGAGTTTCAGCTGATAAAACTCACTGTAGGTCCACTGCTAAGTCTCACTGCAGACATAACTAAATTTAACCCCTCTCCTGCCAGCTCACTGAGAGAAGACCATTACAGAGTTATGTAACAGCTAACAGCTAACAGCTTCTGTATGTGGTCAGGAGTCACGTCAGAGGAAGTACTTCTAATGACTAAGAAGGCTGCTGACTGTAGTGGGGCTGCTGTCAGGTTATCACTGGACTCTGCAACTTCCAAAAAGAGAAAGCAGGTATTTTCTAGAAAATCCCTCGAGAGCAATATATCTGTAAGTCAACAACATTACTCATGCTCAGGAGAGAACAAAATCAGATGCAAATAGCTCTGAAATTGTCTTAAAGAATTGACCGATATATTATTGGCATCACAGCTCTGGGTGCCTTTGTCTAGCGTTGCCCCAGCTTTTATCATGTCCCCATCCATGGACTGCAAATTTCAAAACCACAGATATCAAAAACAGTTTTTAGACCTCCATCCTTCTCTCACTGTTTGCAGTACTGGACAATCTACCATCTCTTTCAAAGAGTATGGGACGTGCTGTGCCACAGAAACGCAAACCCTTCCCTAAAAAGTTGCAAATTAGTAAACATTATCTTAAATATCTTGTAGACTTAAACGCAACTGTGACAAACAAAAACTGTAGGTGCCAAAATGACTAAGGGGCTTATGTAGCTGGTAACAAACTCCCAGTGACCATCCAGACCGGTTATGACTGGGCAGCCTACATTGAATCAAAGTCAAGTTCCCAACTGAGTACAAGTGTGCAAATCACAAAGCTGTCATCATAATCAGGGCACTGGTTTTGCAGAGAGGCTAAGGAGGAAGTAAGCTTGGGGGAAAAAAAATGTTTAAGAACAGTTTTGATACCACTGTTTGCTCAAATTAAGTGGACTGTGCAGCAGGGCCAGGGCACAACCAAGATACTCCTGTGCTTTCCGCTCTACTGCTATGTGTCAGGTACAGAGCTCTAGGAGTGGGCTGCTTGAGTTGGACTTCAACTACAGTTTCACAGACTGTCATTGTGTTTTGGGTAAACAAAAGCCTTTACACGCCAGGTCTGCAAGCCTGGTATCTTCCTCAAACACTTCTGAAGTGGAGGAAGAAGAGGAAAAAGACAGAAATAAAACGTTGTTTGGGTTAATTATTAGTGACTGAAAGCTGGTATTAGTTACTAGAATCTGCCTCGAAAAAGAGAAATATTTTAGATGTTCAGCAGCTCACAGCTGTGCAGAAGAGAATATGTTGCCTCTCGGCAGCAGAGATGGTATGATCCAAATGAAAATAGTGGCGCTTAAAATAAAAATCCTCATTTACATCAAAGACATCCTGTTATGAAGAGGTCAAGTCTGTGCAGACAGGTCACCCTCCCCTGACCCTTATGAGCATTTGACTATAAGCTTTTCTTTAATGGACTAGGGAAAGTGTGGGAACTAAGCTTTGTGGAAAGACTTTGCTACAGCAAGAAAAATGCTGATGTTTCAAGTATAGCTAGAGTCTACTAATTTCTTTAGAAGTTATGGTAAGACTGCTGCTTAACAAGAAAGGCCAGGATGAACTGCCTGTCTATGTACAAATGGAGGGCTCCCTGTTTCCAGAACTGCTTTAAGGGTACAAACAGCAGTGCTCACAACAGCCTAAAGTTTGGTCTGAAATACACCAACAAACAACTTCCATGCTCTTACTGCTAGCTGAGCAATAATGGAGCAGGCAAAAATGACTGAGAGGACCAGCTCCTGTAGGCACTCTTGCAAGCTGTTCTGTGTCCACAGCCCACTGTGTTCAGGCTGATGGAGCCAAAGTGCTCTCAGTGACAGTCCTCTATGGATGTTCCAGGTTTCCAGGTTTTTCAATATAAAACCTGGAAGAAATGTAACCTCTGGTACTTTTCCTGTCCAGCAGAGGCAGATTATTTCTCCATCATTAACTCTCTTCAATTCCATTTCTTACCCATCAGGAATCAGTAGGGTCAAAATGCCTGGGATAACACTATCTTTGTCTTGTAGAGCTAAAGCCAGAGTTAAACAGAAAGCTTATCAGACAGATATGGAGAAGGGCAATCAATAATCTAATAACACAATTCATTCCCCATCAGCAGTCAATTCAATGCTGAGACCAGAAACAGTGTCTGGTATTTGTCTAGTATAATTTAAAATATCTTCAAGAATATGGCTTTTTCCCATTGTCACCTCATTTTCCTTTAAAGGGTTTTCTTATTTTCATCTTTACCATATTATTGAGTGAATAATGGCAAAATGTCCATCAAAACAGTGGGCAAAATGATGAACCTGTAACACAGTTTGTGTTTTATAAAGGATGGAGATGTAATGGTGTGTGAATATAAAGAAAGTCAAAGAACTCATATGCCAGATGCTGTTCATGTTGTGCTGCTATAATGGCAGAAGATATAGGATTTGTATATTGGCTTCTGGATGGACCAAAATAGTTTTGAGAATGAGTCAAATCACCAGCTCTGTACTTAGTTTATCTTCAAGGTCCCACTGGGCCAAATTTTGTCCTATTTTTACAGCTGTAAGTTTCTAAAGGAACCTCATTGTGAACAGCAATTATTTTGTACTTTTACCAGCAGTCTGGCTCACTGATTTTGATGGGAGTTTGTCTGCGTAAGAACCTTGGGATTTGTCTCAACATATTTAATTGGACTTAAAGCGTGAGCTCTAGGAATAAGAGGCTGTTGTTAGCATGAACTTAAATAATGCTAATACAGGGTGCAATTAAATGACTACAAAGAATGGGTACATGAGTTGCCTCGCCTGCCTGCCTCTTAGGTGGCCAGACTGCATTAAGAAGCTTTAATTTTGTGGCTTCTTTGATACTTTGAGCAAAGTCCTGCCCTCAGACATGCACACACAACTTCCATTGAATTAATACATCTCCTGTTTATCTCTCAGTGCTACATCTAACCCTCTCTCCAGTCGTAGACTCCTCTGACAGCTCGGTGAGTGTAACATGATTCATCCTTCCCTCCTCTTTCTCTTCCCTTGACTAGACACTAACAAACATAACAGAACTTGAGACAAGAGAAAGAGGCCCCTTATAATGAAAGATTCAATCACATCTTAGCAAAAACAAAGGAGGGCACTAGCTAGTGCATGAAGCTGACTCCACTCTTCTAATTGAGGTACATAAATAAAAGGGAGAGAATGGCCCACATTCACCTCCAGCGTAAGCAGGTGCAGTCTCTCAGGCCTCCATGCTAGTGCGTTTGCTTAGGGCTGAATTTGGCCTGAACAATAAAACTGTGTATCACATAGTTTTAAAGGACCTGAACTGTTCTCTCTGACCCAAAATACACATGCGTGTCTCCTCTGCGATGTAATGGCAGGAGAGTTCCTTTATGTTGTACATATGTTTCTTTCCGCTGGGTGCATATGTTTTGTACTTGCTATATACCCTCACCTGGCTTCTCCACCAAATAGCAGCAACATCCCCACAAATGCTATAAAATAAACTACTCATTCATTATGTTCACTGTTTTCTACGTTGTGTATTGGACTATAGTGTAAACTTGTTTGACTTGGTGAGAGTTCTTGTCCACAAGGGGAATGTGACTTCTGCTCCTAAATGCACAGTTATAAATTACTTTTAAGAATGTCTCTAGAACACAACTGACAACTCTGGGGTTCTCTTGTATTCTGCCCTGATTTACTGTGTGACTGCAAACAACTCACTTTATACAAGAGATTATGTATACATAGACCTAACGTAGGGAGACAGAAAGGAGACAAAAACTAGGATATAAAGAGAGACAAACAACACAGTTTATACACAGACTAGGAAGACAGTAGTAAGGCTTTTAGAGACAATGTCATCATGAAAGTGGAGTCAAAGATGGTGAACCTACAACAGATATCTATTTTTAATGCAGATGGGATAGCACAACATGTGGATGAGAATGGGCAAGGGGGCAAGAGGAATGAGGTAGGAATACAGATATGGCTACAGTGAGTAAGTCCTAAAAACCAACTTCTTATTCGAACAGTGGCCAGCACTGCCTCCTTCAGAAAAACTGAAAACCTCCTGCATTCTGTGGATTTCCATAGTCTGCCTCCCAATTAGATAGCTAAAGGCAATTATAGGTAATAATATATTACTAAATAATAATAGTAATAAAACATATAATTAGAATAAGTAAGAATTAGCTCAGGTCAGGAGTTTGGAAAAAAATTGAATTTGGGAAGAATGAAGAATTTGAATTGGAGAACGTAAACAGAGGATGAAGCAGGAAGAAAAGCCATGGCCTGGATATATCAATTGGGAGAGTACAAGGGATTGAAGGAAATTCCCAGAAGTCATGCTGGAGTAACAGAAGAATTTTATTAAAAATAACAATGAATACCAATGGAGAAAGGAGTTGAAATTTTGCATTAATTTCTATTTGGGCCACATTAAGATGATGCCAAAGAGAGAAACTAGTTTTGTATTTACTAACATAAGTGAACTTATTGATCCAAAGTTGTAAGCGTTAAAAAAAAACCACCCCTGAGAGTGTGAATGTATTAACAAAATATAGGAAAATGAGAAAAATTATCACAACTTCTTTGGAGGGAATGTATCATATTCTTCACAGATAGTCCAGAAGACATTTTTCTGAAGGTGTACAAAGTACATCCATCTTTTGAGCATTTTTGATAAAATGACTGAGCAAGTCTGTGTGATATACAACATAAGCCTGAATTTTAATAAATCTCTCATAATCTTTTATCACTGAGTGTGATGCTGCTACTCAATGCCTGATGGTGAAGCAGACACTTAGGAAGATCTAAACAAGATTTCTTGTATACAAGTTAATTTCATTTTAAAAAAAATTAAAAAATCACAGCTTTCTTGCTGCATAACAGATACTCCAGCAAGTAAAGGATACTGACTGAAGCAGAAAAGGTCAGAAGACAGAAAAAAGAAAGTTTCCTTTTGAAAATCAAAGCACCTAAACACTGTGATGATGAAAAGACAAGAGACAGTACTCCTAGTAAACTTGTACACATTCTCCTAAAATGCCAACTTAATGTATTAGAGTACTTACTCAGATAAAGAGCATAGCTCCAGTTTTGCCTTCTGACACATCAAGAAAATTGTCTTGACTGATGGAAACATTTGGTCTCAAATCAACAAATCAGCATAAAAATGTGGGGCCTTACTGTCAACTAAGCTATTAAAACTTAAGATACACACATCTCTTAATAGATCTATACCAAAGCAACAAATTCTTGCTCCTTTCCAGTGTTAAGTTAAGGTCATCCTGCCTAACAAACCATTTCGTATAGACTCTCTCAAATGTCTACTCTGCAGGCAATGGCAGGTAACAGACAGCTGAATGACTGAATACTCTAGGTCATCCAAAAAATTAGATCAAAGAGTCCCTGTAGTCTATTGAAATGCAATTGCTTCCACATCACATTGTGGTGTTCCAGGCTTGAAAGAATGGGTCACTGCAGTTTTATTGTAGAGAAGCTATTGCTAATGAAAGGAACAATGGAAAGATTAGTGCTACCAACCATATAGAAGAAACACCACTTTCGGTTTAATTGCAGTGAACAAAGCAAATAGGAAAGAAGGGCAACCAAGTGACAAAAGTAGTTGGTGCAAAGAGGATATAGAAGCTATTCACAAGGTTCTCTTGATCAGAGCACAGCGTCCAGACTTAACATATGATTACTGAATTTGGATCACAGTAAAAAATGACGTGGTTGCTGTTACAGACAGCTGATGACACATTTTTAAGAAGGCAGCCTTGCAAACTGAGAGACTAAGAATCCTGCTGATAATTTGCCTGGGATTCATTAGGTGCACTGAAATAAATAGATAGGGAGAAAGGAACAAATATAATTTATTTGTGATACCTACTCTGCAGAGATTATTATAAGTAAAGGTTTACTTCATTTACCAGTTTAAAACAACATTTTAAGGTGAAATCTATTGAACCTTGGAACTGATTAAAGAAAGAGAGAGATTCTAATTGGTGATGATCTAGGTACTGAAAAAGGTTCTGCATAATAAATTTGTTCATGCCACAATATTTATTCTCTTTTGATCAGTTTCTGGATCTTTTCTAAGTGAAGCTTGCCAGTCATAACAATCTCTATGTCGAGACAGTGGTAAAAGATCCATTTCAGTCTCAGTTAAGATCACCACATTCTGTTTCTCTATGACCTGAGGCAGATTTGAACCTTCCTTCTCCAGACAAGACTTGACAAGCCCAGCTTCACTTAGCTCATAAAGCATGCTAAAAAACAAAATGTGACCAAACAGGGGAGATCACCCAAACCGTAACTGTTGTGTGTAGGTAGAGCACTTCTCTTAGAGGAAAAGACAAACACTGCAGTAAGTGAAAACATTTTTTTTCTGAATAAATATGGTAAAAGCTAGCAGTTGTGAAAATGAAGCTTCCACAGAAACAATGAAGCACATCCAATATTAACAGTTCAGCATTACAAGCACAACTTAAAAAAAAAACACAAAAGAAAGCTTCATTCCAGTTTCTGACACCTGCTGACGTTTGCAACTGTTCAAATGAACTGTAAGATACTAATTCCTCTAACTTGCTGTGAAAAAAAGTAGAGCATTGAAAATACAATCCAGACTACTTCAACCAGTTATCAGTATTCAACAGCTCTTCCTAATGAGTCACCCTCTTCTGAAGTCACTGATTACTATTTCAAAAGAAACACTGGGTGTCTCAAGTGCTCCTTTTTTGGTCCAGTCACACAGTTTAATAGCCCTTATGGACAAGTACCTTTGCAAAACAGATTTCTAGAGGGTGACCCAACATATCCTCTGGACCTTAGTCAACCACAAAGCATACAAATAGCTTCATATACCTAAATGTCACTGCTTTAATCCGCATCCATAGGAGATTGCTTTGCAAGTGCAAGGCCTTAAGCCTAAAAAACATCAGTAACTATTAATTCTGTAGATGATTCTTCTGAATTACATCAGTAAAGACTTCTCTGCAGGCAATGAGCACTGTCAAATGTATTTTGAAAAAATAATTTGTGAGTAATAATTTTTCATAAACTTGGATGACAGCTATAAATGGAAAATATGCAATGATGATATTTAACACATTCATAAGAGATCAACTAATCAAGACTTATAAACCCAGATAAGGCTGGAAATGTCAAAGGAAACAAAGGGAAATTGGTTCATAACTCCTGCTGAGCTAGGAAATTCACCCTTCCTTAAAGCAGTTGACAAACTTAGGTATAATATTTTTTTCCCACAAGCTTATGGATTGATTTTTTTTTTCTTTATTCATTGTAGTTCACAAAGGCGGGAAGAGCATTTACTTAAGAGCAAGCAAAAAAGTATAAAATATCACAAACCATAACAAAAGAAAATTGCTATGGGATAATTACTAGGACTATCAGCTAGTCTTCTGGTTTTTTTTTTCTGAAAGACTGTGATCAAAAAAATACAAAGGGTGTGATGTAGTTCATTGGCTATAATTAAACCTCTTCTGTTAAATGCAATAGCAACTAGTGGTATTACGAAAATCACCAAATGGTGTATAGTATCCTGAATATTATACAAAATACATACCTTCAGCTACTATTCCATGTATGAAAATACTTTTAATGCTGATTTGTTTTAAATAAACACTTACCAAGCCTACACATGTAGATATTGCTACTGAAGAGGTGCTATCATTCCTTATAAATCCCTGGTAGAAACACTGCTCAATTTCATGTTCCTGAGAATTTGAGACTCCATCTTTCCCAAGTACCTGGACAATAAAACTGTTGCTTAAAATGGTTGAAGGTTTAAGTTCTAAGTGAAGTTCCTGTCCAAATGCTGAAAATTTGTAGTGCAAGGAACTCTTTGAACTCTGAGTTGATCTCTTTCTCCTAGTACTGTGCAAAACATCATGTGAAATGTACGATCCACTGGAATCCACTTTGACAGGTGTCACAAATACATAATCTGTAATGATAAAAAGTTAGCCATCAGCTTTTGTATCCAACAAGTAAGCGTCATTCTAACTCGGTAAGCACCAGGCTTTCACTGTGGCATGAAGCATTCCCTCATTCAGGGAATGGCCTGAAAGCTCTGCAGGCTATGTGTGTATAGTCTTGACTGCATAAATTCACCCCTGTAAGTCACACAGGCTCTCAAACTGTGTTTGTTTCCTTTCTGCCCTACTGAGAGGTACAGACTAACTAGCATAGCTGTGAACATTCCCACAATCGCTCTTCTGAAGACATTTGTCATCACCAGCAGATCTGTAGATTTTCCCCTCCCCTTGTATTAATTGCTGTCAAATGTGAAGGCTGCTCTGGTTTGAGAGTTTTTTTTCCTTCCCTAAGAATGCAGCAAATGTTATATCACTGTAGGGGTAGGCATGACTGAGACTTTGCAGAACTGTACCACTTGTTCAAATGGATTAAAGGATTAATTTATTAATGCCTTAACTGAGTGAGACCTCATCTCTTTGTAGTGACTTGATTAGACTGGGTTTCAAATTGTAACTGACCTTCAGCAAAAAGAGATTACATCCTACCTAATAACCTTTAGTCAGCCATTGCTAATTGCATGTCAAAGAAGTTTACTGTTTTGGATAAAATATGTGAAAAATTACAAAACTATTTGTGAGGAGAAGACTAAGATCTACTCACAACCACCTAAGAAAGGAAAAAATAGAGACCATGATTCAGCTAGCTGTATAAGCAGGTGCCTAGCTTGAAGTACGTTACCATTGCTGTTGATCTAGCCATCCAGGGATCACTTGCATCCTGGAAGCTGGATCTGAATTTTAGCCATTTGCTGAACTAGGACCTTTGCGCCTATTCCTGGTTATAGGAGTAACTATGCTGAATACACTGCTTCCCAACCCCATTTCATTTTTGAGCTGTATTTCTCTGTGAATACTTAAAGATGTCCATGCATTTGACAGTAAAACAATTCATTTCTCTTCCTCAATTGAAATAACACCATTAAAAAAGAAGAAAACCCCCTCCTTCTTGTGTTGTAACAGATGTTGCAAAAACTATCAATCTCTTTGCCCAAATAGACTTTATTGGACACACAGTAAGCTGAAAACATAACCAGTGATAGGTTGTTTTTCCTTAGACAGTGGAACCAATACCTCAAGAACTTTCACTTTCCTTGAGCGGTGTTAATCAACGGCAGAAGCTGAGGACGCTAAGCAGGCTGGTGGCCAAAAAATGCAAGCAGCTGCTTGAGAGAGGGAATCCCCCAGTGAGCAGATGATAGGGTGCAAGAGGGTTTTCCTTTCTGCACCCTGGTGTGGTTCTCTATTGTACTTTGTTTCCACTCGCACCCAATAAAAAGCATATACTGCACTTCAAACTTCCCAAAGTCATCAGCATCTAAGTGTTAGTCTCTGCAACCTGGGAACAAACAGCTCCTGAGCTCTCACTCACACAAGTCCTTTCTCTCCAGGTTTGTTTTCCCTTAGCCTGCATTGCATGGCTTCTTCCGCTCTCCCACCCAAATCTTTTCATTACCTTTGTCTCATTGCTTCCATAACAGACACATGAGGTTTTGTTGTTGGGGCTACATGCGCATTCATCTTTCTAATCGCACATGTAAATGTGGATGTTTTTACCATCTCATTCATTCGCTTTGCTGTTACATATTGTTCCTTTTAGCTTTTGCACACAGGGCTTAACAAGTTAATCTCTGCCCACGGTTAGCTATTTTACAGCAGCCAACTTGCTTTTGCTTTATGTTCCCCGAACACTGTGGCTTCTTCCCTTTAAATGCTCAGTCCACCAAAAAAAGCATCCATGCAAATGTTCATACACACAGACACAGAAAGAGCTATACAAACCATGATTCAATTCACTGATGCTGTCACTGGTTAAAGTTGCTGCATGAGACATGCAACAGAGGCAGCACAGCTGAAGGGTCTGCAAGAGAAAAAAAAAAAAAAAAAAGAAAGAAAAGGAGTATTGGGCGAGATTTACTTGACAAGGGAAGGCAGAAAGACAAGGCACCAGAAACTGTGCAGTAACCTGGTATGAAAGTACACTAGGCGACTGCGAAAGAAAGTCCTCTCGACCTGCCTTTACAGTGCTTCCAAGCCACGGGAGAGTCGGGAATTGCATGGAGCTGCCGCTGAGAATCGCAACAGGTAAAGTCCAGACGACAAG